>NC_134503.1:20881901-21014401 GCF_040206685.1 Ascaphus truei
AGGGAACTGCAGTAACCTTGTTCAAGAAAACATTAATTCATCTCATCTATAACAGGGGTCACTTCAGAGGGGTCTTTAACATCTCTCATGACCCACAAAAGCTGTGAAAATAGAAGACAATACAGTCAACTTGTAGGATGGTGCCAACAGTAATGTAATAATGTATTTTGTTACTAGACTTATCACAGAGTCCTGTGGTCTACTTCTCCTCCCATTTAGACAACATAATATCAAGAAGCGTAATGTTAGTTTTCCTCCAAACAGAAGTAAAACAGAAAGGTGTCTTGGTTTTGTTTAGGTATTCAATTAATAAACAAAAAATGACATCCCCAAATCCTCCATACTGTGTAAAGCTTTGCGTATGATGGTTCCCGCATTGCTCCCCATTGGATACCCTGTAGTAGCAAGTAAAAATACATTTAAAAATTGAAAATAGTTTTTATGTAAAATAAAGTCAAGCGAAAGAATAAAAAATAAATCAATTGGGATGTATGTAATTTGATACAAATGTCAATGCCCCCTATGTGGCTGATGTGGTTGATTTCAAGTGCTGGTTGTTTGAAGTGTGCAGTTATATCCAGAAGGAAAAGGAAGTTCCGTGTATACTAGCAGTGATGGCTGAATTTGGGGAGTGTGTAGTGGGTTAATTTATTTTTAAAGTGTGTGGTAATTGAAGCCTGTATTATTTTTTCCCTTTCTCCTGCCTGAGGTAGAGTGGGTGAGGTTAGTTAATTGCTAACGTAACACACCTTGTGGGTGTCCCTATTTAAACAGAGGCTTCTAACGAATTCTGAGCTTGCGTATACTAATCTGTGGTTGATTTAAGTTCTGGTTGTTTGAAGTGTGCAGTTAGATCCAGAAGTAGTTTGAACAAGGTATAGTATATTGGAGTACAGTTTATTGTTAATACTTATAAACTTCATAGTTGCTATAATGAGCAGGATTGAAAATGTCACTCAATGCACATCTTGCCACATGTATGTGCACATGAAGCAGCTGTTCCAAGGAGCATACCGCTGTGGGAAGTGAGAGCGGTGGTCTCTTTTGAGTCAGAGATTGCTGATCTGAAGAGGCAACTTGCAATATTGAGGGACATTGTCAATCTTGAAAGCGGTTTAGTGCTCACTGAGCAGGCCCTTGCTTCAACTAGTGTTGCAGCTGGTGGGGCTGTTAGTGAGGAGCAGGTAGGTAGCTTGGTTGCTATTAGTAAGAAGCAGGTAGGTGGCTGGGTAACAGTTAGAAGGGGAAGCAGGGCTTGTGTTCGGCACACTGCGGATCGGGTAGACAGATTGTTGGGGGGGGGGGCTGGGATTGACCTGGCGGTCTTGGTACATGTTTGCACAAATGACAAAGTTAGAGAAAGATGGAGGGTCCTAAAAATTATTTCAGGGATCAAAGCCAAAAACTTACGGCAAGGACCTCCAAGGTAGTATTTTCTAAAATGTTACCAGTGCCATGAGTTACCACAGGGAGACAGTCAGAGATTAGGGAGGTTAATTTGTGGCTATGAAAGTGGTGTAGGAAGGAGGGTTTGGGGTTTTTAGAGCACTGGAACTCCTTTTCTGAGAGGTGCCATCTATATTCTAGGGACAGATTGCACCTCAATGAAGAGGGATCTTCTGTGCTAGGGGGGAGAATTTTAAGGAGAGTGTTTAGACTTGTATGGAGGGGGGAGGTGAATGAAACAGATAACATACTAAATAGAATAGAAGAGGAAACAAGAGGTTATGGAGAGAGAATGGGGGCAAGTGTGAGTTTGACAAGCATTGAGACACCCATAGTACATACAGATAATACTACAAAATTCTCAAGACTAAACCAAGTTCTCGCTGAAAGGAAGGAGCAGATAAGATAATAGTACAGGCTGAAAAAAAACTTAAATGCATGCTTGCTTATGCAAGAAGCCTGACAAATAAAATGGGTGACCTTGAATTAATAGCAGCAAGGGAGCAGTATGATATAATAGGCATTACTGAAACATGGTGGGATGAAACTCATGACTGGGCAGTTAATTTAGAGGGTTATTTCCATTTTCGGAAGCATCAAGCAAATAGAAGAGGAGGTGGAGGATGTTTATATGTTAAACTGGATCTTAAACCTATGATAAGGGAAGATGTTTATGAAGGGCATGATGAAAATGTAGAGACCTTGTGGATAGAAATTAGCAGTGGGGATAAAAGTATAAAGAAAATGTTTGTGGGAATATGCTATAAACCACCAAATATCGGTGAGATTGAGGAAGCTAAAATACTTTTCCAAATGGAGAAGGCATCAAAACTAGGTCATGTTTGCATAATGGGTGATTTTAATTATCCATACATAGACTGGGGCAATGAGATTAGCATTACAACAAAAGTAAACAGGTTTTTGGGGGTGCTTAAAGACAATTATATGACCAATAGAAAGTAAGGTCAACCCTAAAAAGTTCTCTAAGAACCTTAATAACAAGAAAAATGAGAAAAGAAAATATAGGACCCTTTCAGTGTGAGATGGGTAGGTAGATTATTGGAGATAAGGAAAAAGCAGAGGTATTAAACACATTCTTTGCCTCTGTGTTTACCAGGAAAGAATCAATTTCAATAGTAGTGCCGCAGGAGGAAGCCACAACCTCCATATTAATGAACAATTGGTTAACTGAGGAAGAAGTTCATAAGCGGCTTGAAAAATTAAAGTAAATAAGGCACCTGGCCCCGGTGGTATACATCCAAGAGTTCTCAGGGAGTAAAGTTCAGTAATAGCCAAACCATTACATTTAATATTCAAGGACTCCATTTCCACAGGCTCAGTACCACAAGATTGGCGTAAAGCAGATGTGGTGTCTATATTTAAAATGGGAGCTAGAGAAAAACTAGGGAATTACAGACGTGTAAGCCTGACTTCAATAGTGGGGAAACTACTTGAAGGTTTAATACGGGATACTATTCAGGAATACCTAATGGAAAACAAAATCATTAGTAATAGTCAGCATGGATTTATGAAGTATAGATCATGCCAAACTAACCTTATTTGTTTCTTTGAGGAGGTAAGCAGGAATTTAGACCAAGGTAATGCAGTTGATGTGGTCTACTTAGATTTTGCAAAGGTTTTTGATACGGTTTCACACAAGAGATTGGTGTACAAAATAAAGAAATTTGGACTCAGTAATAATATATGCACCTAGATTGAAAACTGGTTGAAGGACAGACAACAGAGGGTTGTCATAAATGGAACTTTTTTCAGGTTGGGCTAAAATCGTAAGTGGAGTATCTCAGGGATCGGTACTGGGACCCCTGCTTTTTAACTTGTTTATTAATGATCTTGAGGTTGGCATCGAGAGCAAAGTCTCCATCTTTGCTGATGATACTAAATTGTGTAAGGTAATAGAATCAGAGCAGTATGTAATTTCTCTTCAGAAGGACTTGGAGAGACTGGAAACGTGGGCAGGTAAATGGCAGATGAGGTTTAATACAGATCAATATATGGTTATGCATTTGGGATGCAAGAATAAACAGGCAACTTACAAATTAAATTGAGACAAATTGGGGGTATTTTTGATGGAGAAGGATTTAAAAGTGCTTGTAGACAGCAGGCTTAGCATTAGTGCCCAAAGTCATGCAGTAGCTGCAAAGGCAAACAAGATCTTATCTTGCATCAAACGAGCAATGGATGGAAGGGAAGTAAACATAATTATGCCCCTTTACAAAGCATTAGTAAGACCACACCTTGAATATGGAGTACAATTTTGGGCACCAATCCTAAGAAAAGACATTATGGAACGAGAGAGAGTGCAGAGAAGAGCCACCAAATTAATAAAGGGGATGGACAATCTAACTTATGAGGAGAGGCTAGCTAAATTAGATTTATTTACATTAGAAAAGAGGCGTCTAGTAGGGGATATGATAACTATATACAAATATATTCAGGGACAATACAAGGAGCTTTCAAAAGAACTATTTATCCCACGGGCAGTACAAAGGACTCTGGGCCATCCCTTAAGGTTGGAGCAAAGGAGATTTCACCAGCAACAAAGGAAAGTGTTCTTTACAGTAAGGGCAGTTAAAATGTGGAATTCATTACCCATTGAGACCATGATGGCAGATACAATAGATTTGTTCAAAAAAAGGTTGGACATCTTTTTAGATGGGAAAGGTTTATACAGGGATATACCAAATAATTATACATGGGAAGGATGTTATCCAGGGATTAATCTGATTGCCAATTCTTGGAGTCAGGAAGGAATTAATTTTTCCCCTTATGAGATATTATTGGATGATTTGACACTGGGGTTTTTTGTTTGCCTTCCTCTGGATCAATAAATATAGATATAAGATAAAGTATCTGTTGTCTAAATTTAGCATAGGTTGAACTTGATGGACCTACGTCTTTTTTCAACCTCATCTACTATGTAACTATGTATATATAATGTATATGTGTGCTCATTTGCATGTCATTTCCCAGAATCCCTTGCTGCAGTGGAAGCACTGTATGCTAGGTGATAATGGCGAAAAGTAGGGTTGCAGACCTGTCTATGATGACATGTGAATGTGCTTACAAGTAATGTTTTTATAAGCTATATATAAAGTATAACATATAACATTATCACAACATTAACACACGCTGGTACAGTACGTGAAGAGGGCTGTGCTCTGAGGAGCTTACAATCGAAAATGGAAAGTGAAAACATAAGATACAGTGGGATAAGGAGGTTGGTAAGTTTCTAAAAGTTATTTGTCATGAAGTAAGCAGCTGGTATGCTCTCAGCTTTGTCACATATGATAGGTATTACGGTTGAGGCAGGAGAGAGAAGATTGAGGATATCAGAGGATTTTGGTACAGTTGTTGTCAGGTCACGTTTAAACGTGGGGGGAGAGTCTGATGTTCCGGGGAAGGACATAGGTGGAAAGTAGTGCGACGGGCGTCTTGGAGACAGGAGTGGAAGGAGGTTATGTGGGACGAGGAGAGAAGGAGGTCAAAAGTTCCATCTATATTATCAATGTTAATAATTCAAAGTTAATGATTCATTAACATACTGTATCAAGTTTCATAAAGATCAATTAAATAGGAGTTTAAAACCAACACAGCGTCCTCATGGCATGACCTGACAATACAATATTGATTGATTAGAAACTGCACATCAATTGTATCTGTTAGGAAGGTTAAGTAAGCCTGAGTTTCATAGACCTGCCTCCAGAGACACATAAAAGAAGAGAAGACAGAGATTTTTCCCTTATGGAACATATGCCCCTAAAAAATGTAAAGCTGTTTTCAAATGAATGCTTCCTATTATATTGAATAAGGACCCCAGTTGTCAAACGTTGCACTGGGGATTTTTTGTTTTTCGTTGCCCTGGGACAATATAATATAAATACTGTAGTATGAGTATCACTCCAAGTATAGAATGTAACAAAAGGTTGAACATATTAGACAAGTCTTTTTTCCTAACATTAATTACAATGTAAATGTATTCAGCAGTCAGAACCTGGAACATAAACAAAAATAAAAACATATAAACAATATTTCAGATCTTCTCTGCTGATGTCCAACTTGTCCTTGTTAATTTGGAATCAGTGACCAGCCACTACTTTGATCATAGCGTGAAAATGGGTTTTCGCCAGGCTCTTTCATTGCACAGACTCATTATTAACAGTACATGGATGGGCCTTCGACACAGAGCCTCATTCATACAATGCATGCATATTGCAGCTTTCTAAATTCTGTTCTGGGACATATATACCTTGGCCTAACTGCACTGCATTATAACTTCTCATCTATGATATATTTTGGAAAGTTGTTTGTTAGTTTCGATGTCTCTTAAGATATCGTAACTAAATTTTGCATGATAGTTGCTGAGATCAAGGAGCAGGTTTTTGTCTGTTTGGATACAAGTCACAAATTACATCACTGATGACATCACATGCAACATCACAAATGACAACAGCAATGACATAACTGATGACTGGAGTACAATGTCCCTCAAACGCATTATAGGCTCTCGATTGAAAATTTCAGGACACCAGAGGCAATTAAACTATATGGGTGAAGTTGTTGTTTTAGCCAGGGGATTTCATTAAGATTAATTTTATTTGTATCTTTTAGTGCCCGTGTTTAAATCAATGCATTACACAAATGCTGTCCTGCTGGTTCAGTTAGAGATTTAAATAAAGCAATGGAAGTTCTTGTAACCATTTTCTAAAACAAACATACAATTCATGTTAGTGTATCTACTGTATACAGTATTTTTTTTGCAACACAAACAGCTTGATCAGAGATAATGCAAACCTAAACTGCTTAAGACAGATATGTCAAATCTAGCAAACTTGGTAAAAAATAATTTTTTTTTTTCATTTGACAGAGACCCTCAAGTATGGAAGTTAATTGCCCATCATACTCTGCGATGTTAGGGTTTACTCAATAGATAGGCCCCTTTAGTTAAAAAAGATAGCAATGTAAAGTAGTCATTACATCACAAATTAACCTCAAAAGAACCCAATTTAGATTAATTGATTAATTGCATGTGCTTCAAAGATTAGCGACAGAGCTGTCGCAATGCGCTTTCATTCTACGCATTTTAAGTATCAGATAAACATATTTTGCATTTTGCCATAAATACAAAGTTTCATTACTTTTTTTCTGCATTTAAATAATTATGGTGTTCCCTTGTCTTTGCATAAAGATGCCCTAAACATTCACTAACATAACATATATTTCTTTTGCAAGCTCCAGTGTTATTATCACCCTTTAGCAAGTGGTGGAGAGAGGAGGTGGATGTTGGATTGCTTTACTACACGTCATTTTCAACTGTTTATAATATTCTTCTGTGTCTACATATTTTCTCTGTGCACATTATTCATCAGAGTAAAAAAAGGAACTATGAAAACCTCGACCAACTTTCCTATGACAACAAGCGTGGACCCAAGGTATATATGCATGGAAAATGCACGTAGCCCACCAAGTCTAATTAGCCAATGACAACTAGTCACAGCCACCCCAAAACCAAAAACGATGCAATCTAAATCTCAATTCCCCCAACTAAAATGGGTGATCAATGACTATCTTCAATACAATATTCTGTGCAATCCAATATTGGATTGGACATGTGAATGGAAAATGTAAGACTTAAAATGTACCCATCTGTCCCTGCAATATAACTTCCTGAAACACTTTGATGCTGGAGGGGCCAGCAAAATATTGCTGAGAAATACATTGTAGGTCATTCCAGCAACTAAAGTTTTGTAGGAATGCATGTGAACCAATGAATTAACCTGCAAGCCTTTCTTTTTCTTTTTTTTTAAAGAAGATTAATTCTCCGATCTATGATAATCACTTTTCCGCTTCAAGGTCAACCCTCTGAGAAAAAAAAAAGTACATTTTTCTTTTTTTTTTTTTTAATTTGTGATATTCTTTTTGGTTTTTTGATTTTGGGAAGAGGACGCTCATTGGACTTTTTAATTGCATTTTCAGACTTTTTTTCTACTATCTATAAAATGCACGTTTTTTTTTTGTTTTTTCTTTTTGGGTCTTGATCGACTTCAGTTTGCATGCACAGTGCAAAATCAAACAGAAAAAGAGGAAAAGACAAAAAAGAGAAAAAAAGGAAATGTTTGATATAGATAAAACTATCTAGATTTTTTTTGTGTAAAGAATTTGTAACCTTCTTTTTTTAGATAGCATGGCTCTCTCTGAAAGGTATGTGACTTCAGTGCTAATTCCATTTGCTCACACTAATCGCAGGCAGAAAAAGTACTCCAGTTTGAACCCGGCACCAAAAACGTGACTGCACTTCTACTTGAAGCAAAGGAATTAGAGGCAAGAGTTATCATCCTTTCTGCAAGGTAAGGCAATTTTACTGAGTTCCTTGACCACAAGCCCTTACTCATTATTCTGTGAAGCCACTTCTCTGTGATGTAGACGATTTTGGCCCCATTTATTTGCAGTGCCGTTACAGCATACTGAAGGGGGGTCATCCACCTGACATTGACTTTACTATGACTCTATTTTACTATTTCTTTTCACATACAATTGAAATGTTAAAACATTCTTCTCTACATTTGTAACTGTCACGTTGTTTTGTTCCTTCGAAGACTGTGGTTTCTGTGAATGTCAGTAACATTTGGCTGTACAGTATTTCATATACAGTAAGGAACTATTTTGTAGTATATGTGCCTAATATCATTTCTAGTTTAAGACACTGGAAGTAATGCACATAACGAAGGTCACCTGTGATCTTAAAAATGTAAGAGTCCTGTATACAAGGCACATCACGGAGTAGACATACTTATGTCTTATTTTCACTTATTTTAAGCAAATGAAATAGTAAGGAAGCTGTTTTACAAATTCTAAATGTTAATGTCGTTGTAGAGACTTTTTTTTGTGTGTGAATCTGCGATATTCATTATGTTTGATAAAATGTGTTCAAATGTTTTGCGCATGTCTGAAAGGCAGCCCACTCATGTACAGGTTTAAAGCAGATTTCAGTATGAGACTGATTAAAGAGTAGAAAATAGTTAAGGAAGTTCTGATGAAGGTTTACAGAAGCTTGAAACACTGATATGTATGATATGTTTGGGATATAATACACATTGTCCTACTATTTATTATTATTATTATTATTATAAAAGGATATTGTTAATGGAGGGCTAGATGGAGAAAACAGAGTGAGGTCTCATGCATTGTGCTGAGCAGAATGATTGCTTTCTAGCTTGGATTCGTCGGCAGTGGGCACAGCTACTTTTGCAGGGTGTAAGCCCTAGAGCTCTCACTAATTTGATCTCCTGGGGCCTCCAAGAGCTGAATACACTTAATAAATGTCTGCAAAGGGCAAAAAGCATCAGCATCCTCATGAAATAGCTGAGTTATTCCAATTGTACAAAAACACGGCCGAGCTATCTGAAAAGGATGTCTTTCCATGTGCTGACAGATTCTGCAGAGACCGCAATCCACATAAAATGATATAGAAGAACTATAGTCTAACATAAAATGTATGTCAAGCTTGAGATACAGAAAGCACTTTGGGAGGTAAACCAGGTGGTCTCCGCCCTCAGCAAGAGGACAGGGGCCCTTGAGGAGTGGCTCATCGAGATTGTGACTTCCCAAAACTCAATGGAGACCTTGAGGGAACACATTGTGGAGATCACAGAAAATCAAGAAGACCTCGACAATCGGTCGAGACAAAACAATATCAGAATAAGGGGCATGCCGGAATCTGCAGACTAGCTTGACAAGTGTGTCCAGCGTATACTCTGGCTCCTTCTTCCTGAAACCAAGATGAAGCACCGGATCCTGGACCGAGTCCAGAGAACAAGAGATTTCATTGTTCGTTGCCAGTATGGAGGCAGTTATGGAGGCTGCCGGATCTCATCCCCTATTAGAAAGTGAAGGTAACTGAGACCTATAACGGAATCACTATGCGAGCACAACATAAAGTATAAATGGGGATACCCTTTCAAATTGATAACATCCTATAATGGCACAACCAATTCAATCAAAGTCATGGCAGAAGGTCAGGAGCTGCTGGATAGGTTAGGCATCAGAAACACAAAAAGGGGGAGATCACAGGATCTCAGTGTTGGGATCATACAGCTTTCGATAGTATCCGAATATTTGTTATTATTTTATGTTTATTTACTGCCTAATGTTATGGAGGAGCTGTACTAGTAACAAATTCATTTCAACAATGTAACCCTTTTTTTTTCATTAATGCTAGCTAGCCACAGGGAGTGCCATTACAGTACTTTCTTCCTTTTATTCTCATAAACTATCCTTGGTCATGGTCAGGTCTCCTGTTGTATGCTATAATTTTAAGTGGTTAGCCTTGAATGTTTAGCCGGAAAACTTCTAGTTGTGTACTAAACAACATAACTTTAAAAAGAGTATTTCTCTGGAGGTAACTTGTTTGCTCTCCCCAGCTCTAGGCACCCCTGCTCCCTCTTTTCCCCCATTATTTTTATTGTCCTGATCATTTCCATATACGTTCAAAATAAGTCCCTGGTGCCACCACGTGGACCCCCCATTATATTTTTTCAAACCAGTATTATTCCTATTTTTCCCTATTAGTACTTTATGTCTGTGACTTTGTTCCTAGTCAGTGCTATATATTTCTACTGCAGTTTTTGTTGTGTTGCCATTCTTGAATTTACCTCTAATGCATACATGCCTATGTTGTGGTGTTGACACAAACACACACCTGTTCGGGAATGGGTTGTGGCCCCATAAAAGAAATAGAACAGCATACTAATAAATCCCTTAAGTTAAATAAAGTGTCATGTGAGTGGAATGTCACACATTTTAAATAATCCGAACTGTCCCTGCAGCTGAGGCTGAGTCTTGCTCACCCAGAGTGAAAATGCACAGTTCAAAAAGGAACAATAACCTACTGTACAGCACAAAGGAAAAGGGAAAATATAATGTAATCTATTTTAAATAGAGCATTCCTCAATCTAATACTGTAGTTTGGAACTCACAAGAACAACATCTTGATTTGGGCTTGTAAATGAATGAATCAGATGAACTGGCCCATGGACATCTCTATCACGCAGATCAGCGTCTCCGATGGAAATCAGAGCGGGTATGTGAAAAGAGTTGTAAAGAGAACAAATATAGTGATATTTGTTTAATGAAAAAGTAAAAAGTATTAGAGGTACACAATGCACTCACAAAGCATAGGCATAAAAACACAGATTGAGTACACCCGGCTCAGGACAACGGAGGTTCACTCTCACTGCCCTTGCATCTGTGGAATTCAATGCAGAATCCTTCCGTGTCACATGATGGTGTCTGGCTGGTTAGGCTCTCCGTGTAGCATAGTAAATCACCCTACGTGTTTCGCTCAAGCTTTGTCAAATAACAATAAAAAAATGTAAAACATAAACCCATTGATTGTCACTGTGGCCAAATAGGCCCTCTCAATGAGGACCTAGATAGACACAATAGCAATAAAGGGACAACTGTAATAAGAATGGGATTACTTACCACATCCTGAAGTTCATCCATATCTTCAGGTCTTCAATCCAATAAAGGCTTAATGGCCACCACACAAAAAAATATTCCAATACCAGATGGTTAAACCCCTCCCCCTGCCCACAAAACTGAAGCCAAAAAGCCGATGGCTTAAACAAAAAAACACAAAACCAAGGCCATAAACAATAATCCAAAACCCAATGGCATAACCAAAAACTAAAAACATCCATTAAAAAAATTATCCAAGGACCGATGACCTATTATTTGGGGTATATTTCTTCTTTTTTTTTCTTAAAAACTTGGTTTGCCAAATCCATGATATCTTAAAGAGAGGGAATAACATGGTTCATATTCCATGTACCCTATCGAAAGCCTGGGCTCTCGAAGAAGAAGACCGGAAGTTTTCAACGTGGCCACATTCAGTGTGGAGAAGAATACAAATGAAGAAAGAAGACACCTTGTTAGAAGAAAAGAAGAAATATTCACCAAAGAAGATTCTTCAGGCAACAGAGGATCGAGGGCTTTGGGTCAAGTTGAGGATCCCACGTTGCAGGCCACTTGTGTTGGTAGGGGTTAACTTTTTATTTGCTTTGGTGGTTAGTAATACTACCAATTAAGGTAGCCAAGCAGGGTACGCAGTGTAGTTTGATTTTGTATTAAACCCTTTGATGCCTGTGGTACCTTGGTAGCAACAGACATCAAAGGGCTTAATGTTATTTCTACAATATGGTTCTGTAATATAAAAATGGCAGAAGCCTTTGGTAGAAATATCAGTTATGTGATCACGATGCTGGAATTAATGCATTATTAACAGACGCATTAATGTCACATTAATTCCCCCATCGCGATAAGTGTTAAAATATTGCACCCGGTAAATTATTACTGCAATCTTGATGACTTCAACCATAAAATTGTGGTAATATAATAAGACCCAGTGTTTTTTTTTTATTACCGGGTGCAGTATTAGTGATCAGGATGTATGGAAACATGAAAACCCACAACAGATAGGAGACCGAAATATATCAAAACTGATAGATTTTAATGTTACATCAAAAATAATAAGACTGGGAAAACAAAAAGGAGACTTCAAAATATGCAGAGCTACCCTAAAAAGCTATGGTAGCTAGGGGACAGAAACAAAGCAGGGGGCAAAAGTGTAAAAGGAATAATTACACAAACTAAAGTTAGCTGCAAGCATTGCAGTGCTACTTGCAAAAGCAAAACTAGCAGGTAAACAAAATAATAAATAGGAAATGTAAGAAAACGACAAGACATGACCTGTATATCTAAAGAACTAGAAGTCAGGTGAAGGGGAAACAGGGAAAGACGCAGCGCTAAGGAACAAAAGAAAGCCGGACTGCTGACCTGTAAAACAAAAGGTTTACAAGCCAAGAACTAGCAGACTTGGTGGGGTTTTAAACCCAAGCTAGGATGGCATCTGGCCTCATGGACTATTCTAGTTCTTAATGGTTCTGGGCCTGAACTTGACACCTCTGTGCGCTCCTACGGGTCTGCGAGGAGTACTGCAGGAGGGCATCATGACCTTAGTTGACTTTTAAAGGAGAATAGGCCCAAATCTTAAAATATCCCAGCCATGCTTCTATCTTTGCACGCAGAAAAGCCTATGATCGATTGGCAATTCATGTCCTAACACTGCGGGCAATTGGTTTCTTCAGGAGATTCCTCTCTGGGGTCTCTGCACTATACAGTTTCCAAATAGCTAAGATATGCAGCATGGGTCTCTTCCTGGACCCTGAGATCCTGAACGGCACCAGACAGTGTTCCCCTCCTATCCTATTTTCTCTCACTGTTGAGCAGCTGGAAAATCTTATAACAAAGGATCCGAACATCTTTGGTATTCTCCTGAAGCCAGGCATAAGATGTAACTTTTTGCAGACGACATACTAATTGTATTGTATTGTATTGTATGTCTTTATTTATATAGCGCCATTAATGTACATAGCGCTTCACAGTAGTAATACACGTGGTAATCAAATAAATAACAGATAATATAAATAACAGATCATGGGAAGAAGTGCTTCAGACATGAAAGTAACATTAAGGAAGAGGAGTCCCTGCCCCGAGGAGCTTACAGTCTAATTGTGCTCACTTTACCATTACTCTTTCTTCCCAAACTTTTTAATCTTTTATCCAAATACAGGGATATTTCTGGTTGAAGATTAACCACTTCAAACCAATGGCTCTTAGCTAGAAGCTTCCTGCAGACACAGAAAATATTATTTCACTAAATTTTGATTTCTGCTGGCAAAAAAATACCATGCCGTATCTGGAAATTAACGTAACTAATTTCTACAAGTCCCTATATAAACTCATATATTTACCAAAAACTAATTAAACACTCAAAAATGACCTTGAATAACGGGATTTTTTTTTATTTCTTGGCTGGGTCGTGTGCGCTCAGTGAAAATGAAGCTACTCCATAGAATCACATACCTATTCCGCACACTGCCTATTCCGGTCTCCCATGAAGACCTCAAGGATTGGTATCACAAAAACAGAATTTATAAATCAATAATCACCAGATCCATAGACATGAGAGGTGTTGCTTTCCCAGATCTAATATTAGAATATTACTATGCTTCCCAAACTAACCATGTAATCCCTTGGCAAATGACCACGGGCAATAGAATCTGGGTTGACATTGAGCATAAAGAAGAGACTCCCACAGATCTTAGCTCCCTACTATGGCTCCTAAAGGCTTACAGACCTCCACTGTAGAAGGTAGTATAAACTCACTAATCACAACTCACTAATAGTGCCCTTGTTTAGCAACCAGGGCTTCTCCCCAGAATGAACTTCTCCGTTTTTGGTGCTTGGTAAGCAGTGGGCATCCACAGAGTAAAGGAAACTGGTCACCTGGAACAAATTTAAAACTTTTGATTGAATTAGCCCATTGTGTATGAAAATGTTTTGCCTCGAACCCCACCTCCTCATTTACTGTACTTACTTTGTGTGCTATACAGAGTGGGTCAGAGGCCGGATTTTTTTCTGTGTACCAGATCATTCTGAATCTGGACAGAGAAACAGATTTCAGGTTCATCATGACTCGGTGGGAGAGGAAATTGGCAGAGTTGGAGGATTTGGAGGCAATATGTCAAACTATCGCACTGAACTCTATTTACATCGCTTCAAAAGAAACTTCCTACAAACTCTTACACAGGTGGTACGTCCGATGACTAAACAATAACTATAGTGATGTTTCCCCAAGGTGCTTCAGGGAGTGTTCCCAGAAAGGCTCTATGTCGCACATCTGATGGAGCTGTCTGAAAATCTCCCATCTTTGGTCTAAAATGTTTAACTTACCAAAATGGTTTTGGGAGTATCCTTGACCTTCATCTGATGATCCTTGGGCCGCACACCTCAACAGACCACATCTACGTCTCTCGCCACCCACTCAAAATCTAGTTACACCCACCCTCACTTCCACACGTTAGTGCACAGCAGAAGAGGCTGGAGCCCTCAAGAATACCTCGGATTAAAAAACGTATCTGGTATGTAATGTCCATGGAATGGCTTACAAGTGACATATAAATGCTCCAGTTTAAAAAAGGGTCTGGGATCCCTGACTAAAATATGTCAATGGTCTATCACTACATGCTGCCGCTACCCTCCGCTGAGAATATCTCATATCTTCACATACATCTGTGCATTTTGAACCTGGTGGGTGTTAATTCAATTTTAGGCATGATTGTTTACTGTTTTCCCCCATTGTCTCCCTTCTTTATTTCTGTATCCCACTGAAAATGTTAAAATACAAGTAAACCGTTTAACCCGCCCCACCCCATCCCCTCCAACCAACCCCCCTCAAGAAAATATTGGGAAGATAGCAGAAGTCTTCCTAGTTATATACATGTATGTCCATCTATAGGGATTTTTACAAATGTGAGTGCACATCTGATGTTTTTATTCTTTTCATTTGGTATTAAACAATACTGCACTGCAGAGGGTGCCACCTTGTTGTGCTCTATTCCATATGGAATTTGTGATGATGACTAGTTATTTCTATGTAGTGACACTCATGTGTCTAACCTACATGTAATAGAGATGATTTGACATGAACCATATCTTAAAAACAAATAATGTTGAATCCATAAACCTCATACAGTAGACCTGATAGAGAAGCAGTGCGGAGTAACCTCAGAATGTATACATGCAATCTGCCAATAAAAAATATGAGTCTGTATACCCTGAAAAGTCCAAAATCACAGTGCTGTGTAGTCTACTGTGGATGCAAAGTCCAGATACAAGGTAGAGGATATGCTGTTAGATGCTGCCGCAAGATAGGCTAACCAATCCTGTATACATATAGATGTAGCCTGTTTGTATCCAGGCGGTTTCCAGACTTGAGCCTGTCCCTTACGTGAAATTTCCCAAGAAATTCACGCGAGTTATCCGTGATTTAACCTGCGTGAAGTGAGACCTGAAGACGGACAGAAATTCGATATGTGGCGTTATATGCAATACCAGCCAAAATCTCAAGCCGATGATAGCGAGTTTTTGTGTCCCCTCACGTCTTAAAATGTATTAAAACAATGAACAATGAAACCAGTCAACACTTTATACATGCTGACAAGAGCTACTGTTGGTTGAGTGACATTCACTGTACTGCATGCTGAGTGTGTACTGCATATGACATCTTTGACAAAGACTACTGTAGGTTGAGTTACACTCACTGTAACATGTTACATGTTGGCAAGGGCTAGAAAACATTAGTCATTTATTTCCAGTACTAATCTAAGTGTACTAAATGTACTGCTCAAGAGCAAGGAAACCAGTGAACACTTTATAACACACAACTTATTTTTTATTAGATGAACATGTACTTACTGCAATCTGTGTGTATACAGTACATACAGTACGTATAAAGATATATATTCAGTACTGAAGTTTGATTGTACACAGAGTATAGTATACTTTAGATGTTTTTTATTGCATTTTTTGTTTGATGTAACGGTTCATGGATCCAGCTGTGCATATCCTCTGCCGTGTCTACAAATATGATGCCTAAAGTAGTTGAGCAAAGCTCTTTAGACTACTGTACTCTGCATACTGTATACACAATTAAATGTGCATATCCTCTGTTGTGTCTCCAAACGTGATGCCTAAAGTACTTGAAGTGATGCTCTGTAGTCTACTGAACTCTGCATACTCTAGTCACAATTACATGACATCCACAAACCACTAACCCCCATCGCCAGCCAGCCCAAATAACTCCCCCGTACCTGAGAGTTTTGTGAGGTGAGGTTTCTAACACTGCATACTTCGCCCAAATGCATGCGCAATATTAACAACCATCCCTCAACTGATCCCCATCACCCACCAAGCCAGGTTATTAAATTTACTGCAAAAGAGTAAACATTTTGTAAAACAATGAAACCAGTGAATTCTTTATAAAACAAAACTAATTTTTTAATATAGGAAAAACAATCACAGTATATAGTTACATAGTAGATGAGGTTGAAAAAAGACGTACGTCCATCAAGTTCAATCTATGCTAAATTTAGACAACAGATACTTTATCCAATATCTATACTTACTTATTGATCCAGGGGAAGGCAAACAAAAAACCCCAGTGTCATATCATCCAAAGATATCTCATAAGGGGAAAAATAAATTCCTTCCTGACTCCAAGAAATGGCAATCAGATTAATCCCTGGATCAACATCCTTCCCATGTATACTTATTTGGTATATCCCTGTATACCATTCCTTTCTAAAAAGATGTCCAAGATGGCTTTTTTTTAACAAATCTATTGTATCTGCCATCACAGTCTCCATGGGTAATGAATTCCACATTTTAACTGTCCTTTCTATAAATGACCCTTTCCTTTGTTGCTGATGAAATATTCTTTCCTCCAACCTAAAGGGATGCCCCAGAGCACTTTATACTGCCCTTGGGATTAATAGTTCTTTTGAAAGCTCCTTGTACTGTCCCTGAATATATTTGTATATAGTTATCATATCCCCTCTTAGACACCTCTTTTCTAATGTAAATAAATCTAATTTAGCTAGCCTCTCCTCATAAGTTAGATTGTCCATCCCCTTTATTAATTTGGTTGCTCTTCTCTGCACTCTCTCTAGTTCCATAATGTCTTTTCTTAGGATTGGTGCTCAAAATTGTACTCCATATTCAATGTGTGGTCTTACTAATGCTTTGTAAAGGGGCATAATTATGTTTACTTCCCCTCCATCCATTGCCCGTTTGATGCCAGATAAGATCTTGTTTGCCTTTGCAGCTACTGCATAACTTTGGGCACTATTGCTAAGCCTGCTCTCTACAAACACTCCTAAATCCTTCTCCATCAAAAATACCCCAAATTTATCTCCATTTAATTTGTAAGTTGCCTGTTTATTCTTGCATCCCAAATGCATAACCTTACATTGATCTGTATTAAACCTCATCTGCCATTTACCTGCCAACGTATCCAGTCTCTCCAAGTCCTTCTGGACAGAAATTTCATCCTGCTCTGATTCTACTACCTTACACAATTTAGAATCATCAGCAAAAATGGAGACTTTGCTCTCGATCCCAACCGCAAGATTATTAATAAACAAGTTAAAAAGCAGAGTTCTCAGTTCCGATCCCTGAGGTACTGCACTCACTACTTTAGCCCAACCAGTTCCATTTATGACAACCCACTGTTGTCTATCCTTCAACCAGTTTTCAATCCAGGTGCATATATGATTACTGAGTCCAATTTGCTTTTTTTTGTACACCAACCTCTTGTGTGGAACTGTATCAAAAGCCTTTGCAAAATCTAAGTAGACCACATCAACTGCATTACTCTGGTCTAAATTCCCACTTACCTCCTCAAAGAAACAAATAAGGTTAGTTTGGCATGATCTATCCTTCATATATCCATGCTGACTATTACTAATAATTTGGTTTTCCATTAGGTATTCCGGAATATTATCCCTTATTTAACCTTCAAGTAGATTCCCCACTATTGAAGTCAGGCTTACAGGTCTGTAATTAGCCGATTGTGATCCAGCTCCCTTTTTAAATATAGGCACCACATCTGCTTTACGCCAATCTTGTGGTACTGAGCCTGTGGAAATTTAGTCCTTGAATATGAAATGTAATGGTTTGGCTATTACTGAACTTAACTCCTTGAGAACTCTTGGATGTATGCCATCGGGGCCAGGTGTCTTATTTACTTAAATTTTTTCAAGCCTCTTATGAACTTCTTCCTCAGTTAACCAATTGCTCATTAATATGGAGGTTGTGGCTTCCTCCTGCGGCACTACTATTGTAATTGATTCTTTCCTGGTAAACACAGAGGCAAAGAATTTTTTTAATGCCTCTGCTTTTTCCTTATCTCCAATAATCTGCCTACCCATCTCACACTGAAAGGGTCCTATATTTTCTTTTCTCATTGTTTATTAAGTAAATTTTTAGTTGATTTTTAAACAAGAGTTCGTCCACAAATGCGTGGGTGTGCCAGGGAAGATGCATTTTATGCCTTAAAAATGCATTTTTGTTGTCTTTCACTGCTCGGAAATGAATTGGGGTCATAATATAATGCCTTTTTAGTTTGTTTATAATATTTCTGAGCAAATTCAAAGGCTGTGCTTTCTTGCCCCTATTGCCATCATAATTAACCACCTTAAACCACTGAAGATACAGCTCATTACTGACATGGTGTTTCATTATGAGAAGGGCTATGTTATGAATCAGATATATTGATGAAGTATTTCTCCTTTGGAGTGGCACAGAAGATCTTCTATATGACTTCATCAATGTGCTCAATAATAATGAACACAACTTGAAACTAACCTTTCAGGTGAATAAAGATAAAATTGAGTTTTGGATATCATTATTTCCAAAACCACGGAGGGATAATTAGAAACCAGTATTTACAGAAAACCCACCTCAACTAACAACCTGCTTATGGCCGATAGCCATCATCCCAAACACATTACTAATAATATACCGACGGGGCAATTTCTGAGGCTATGACGAAATTGTTCAACGATACAGGAATACAAAAGACATGAAACTGACATGAGTGCTAGGTTCTACGAACATGGATACAGCAAAGGGACTGTCAAGAAGGGATATCACAGGACATTGGTATCACAGAGATCACAATTACTGGCTATTAATACTAAGAAACAATCTGATAAGACTATTAGGTTCATAAGTACTTACCAATGGCAAGAAATAAAAAACACTTTAGATAAACACTGGCATATTCTGTTGGAAGACCCTGATTTAAGACACGTTTTACACAACACCCATAGCACAGGTTGTAGGAGAACAAGAAATATCAGTTTCAGACTAGTAGATAGGCATTTCCAGACACAAGTAACAAGAACATGGTTAGGCGGAAAAACACAAGGATCAAATGCGTGTACAAGATGTAAAGCTTGTAAGTTTATGAAAACTACTAAGGAATTTACAAACGCCACGAATACAATTATTAACTGTCTAACTACAGGCGAGATCTACCTGATTACTTGCGAATGTGGTAAGATGTATGTGGGCAAAACCCACAGTCAACTTAAGACAAGAATCCTGGAACACATTGGAACAGTCAGAAATGCTACAGATATACAGTAGCTTTAGCCAGACATGTTATCCAGGATCATAAAGGTGACAGTAACGTTTTGCATTTCCCATGTTTAGAACATGCTCCTTTTGGTCCATGGAGAGGCAACTTGGATAGACACCAACTCCAAAGAGAGTGTCGCTGGATACTCCAGCTTCAGACCCTCAGTCCACATGGACTCAATGAGGGGTTCATATATTCCTCTTTTCTTTAATGCATTTATCTATACCAACTTTTATGGGGACTCTAAAAGGGTACCAGATATACAGGTTAACCAAGTCTTGATCTGTATTGACCATTTGGAGCAGATCAACCTAGTGTTCAGACACTCCTACACACTATGCATCTTTCCATACTTTGTCACTATCCTCAACCCTACAACCTGTCACTAATACACTGACACTTTACCTATCAGTGTCTTCAGCCCAGACATAGGCATCTTATTACCACTGCCGATGCATATAATACACCCAATGATGCTATCTCATAAGCCTACATGTTTCTACCACTAGTGTTTGGAATGATCTCTGTGATACATATAATATCTGTATTCATTTTTGTGTTTAGCAACCTAACAACTTAGGCACATTTGGAATATCATCACTCAATTTGCACCATCCATATTGGTATCTGCGGTACTCCTTTATTAACACGTCCCCTTAATAATATGCCCGCTACAATAACCAAAGCGGACACCGATCGTAATTCATTGGCTTGAGCGTTGATGCCCTGTTCTGATTGGCCACCAGGATATCGTACTTCCTCCACAGTGTGCTTATATACTCACCTACATGATCAGTGTTTTAGACTCCTCCCCCCGAAGAAGCGTGGCATACACGCGAAATGTGCGTCGATGAGTAGAAAGTCACAGGCAATGACGTAATTGGAGTAGCCGTCCAGACAATTGAGAGAAATGCTGCACACCTCAAAATAGAAAAAATGGATACAGTTACCGGTGCTCCAGTGTTAGAACGAAAGCCTGCAATCAGTCCTGGATAGATGAACAAAGGAACATAGGGCACAACGGATTTAGCATATCCAAACTCATTTATTGAGCCAACACAACGTTTCGACCATTGGAGTAATTGGAGTAGCGACATCCTTCTCTATACTCACGGCTTGTATACTGTTTTTTTCCTTCCCCATGTTCACTACGGTCTGCCGTGAACTAAGAACGTCCGATAGGAGAGGGCATTTGTATTATTAGTACATAAAGAGGGCAAAGACCCCACACAATGCAAAAGTTATAGACCAATATCCCTGATTAATAATGATCTCAACATCTTTTCCAAAATACTAGCCACTAGATTGAATAAGTATCTTCCGCAACTGATAGATGCAGATCAGGCAGGATTTATACAAGGTCGGGTGGCAGCGGACAACACAAGGAAAACAATTAACTTGATCCAAATAGCCAAGCAGAATAACACGCCTTCAATGTTACTGTCTCTGGACGCAGAGAAAGCTTTTGATCTCATCTGTTGGGGATATATGTTTGAAACATTTAGAGTTTTTGGAGTGAGAGGCAACTTTATGAAAGCTATAGCCTCGCTATAAGGGGAACCTACAGCTAAAGTATGGTACCTCAATATGCAGGCAGATAAAATATACATCAGAAATGGCACAAGACAAGGATGCCCTCTGTCACCCCTGCTGTTTGCTCTAGCGATAGAACCTTTAGCAGCTCAGATCAGGTCGAACGCGGATATCAGGGGGATTGAGATAAAACAAAAAGTATACAAGCTGTCACTGTTTGACGATGATATATTAACAATATCAAGACCCCTAACCTCTCTGCCAAACCTATTCAATAATTTATCAGAGTTCCAAAAATGATCATTGTTTAAAATAAATAATGACAAATCCGAAGCCTTAAATATAAACCTCCCACAGGAACAAGTACAGCTTATAAAAATAAACTTTGACTTCAAATGGAAGACTCAGGCCATGAAGTACTTGGGAATTTGGTTGACCAACACACAGGACACTATATATGAGGCAAACTACCTGGCATTGATAAAAACATTGAAAATATAGTTAGAGGAATGGGCTAAGTACCATATATCCTGGATATATGGATAGGTAGAGTAAACTCTATTATAATTAACCTACTACCAAGAATCTTGTACTTACTGCACCGACACACTTTATTCGAGCAAATACCCAGTATATACCTGGCAGATACCTGGAATGCGCCGCTCCTCACCTCTGACAAGCCCCGTTGCGTTTGCCTTCCCAGCCTGGGTTCATGCCTGGCTGACGGGCGGCTGATCTGTTAAATGATAATGATTAGGATTTAATAGGCTGCAATGCTTCGCGTGTCTACCAGATGGCATAAATTCATGAATTGTAATGCAGTATATATATATATACTGTGCAGTATTGCAGCCAGCGGGAATAAAATGCTTCAATCCCTGCCTGGAAAATACCTCAATGCACTCGGGCAGAAAACAGTCACAAACCTCAATACACCCGGGTATACCCGAATTCGTGGGACTAGCCGAGCTCGAATAAAGTGTGTCGCCAGTGTATTCCACACATTACCAGTACAGGTCAGGGCTAGTGACATACAGTACACGATCTACAGACAAAAATCACAAAATGTATATGGAACAACAAAAAGCAAGAATAAAGTTGCCCACACTCTACAGATCCAAGGCATCCGGAGGTTTAGCTCTGCCACATTTATTGCAGTATTATCAAGCGGCTCATTTAAGCCAAGTTGTCCACTGGCATGCTCACAAACAGAGGAACAAATGGGTGGAAATTGAGTCCGATACGCTCTCAATATCAACTATAGATATGATATTATGGTTAACAAAGAAAGAAAGACCTGTACTGACGCTGCCTCTGGAATCTATTACACATTCACTTGAAATGTGGGACTCCTTGAAATTTAAACATGAGCTGACCAACTTAAAATCTCAGATGACACCAGTAGTTGAGAATCCTAGCTTTATCCCGGGCATGGAACCAACAGTGTTTAAAGACTGGAGCAAGGCAGGAATAACAAGGGTAAAAGATCTATGGGCAAATAAAGAAATTAAAGGGGTTGAGACAGTAATGAGAGAAATTGGGCTACATAAATCGGCCTTCTTTAGGTATCTTCAACTGAGTGACCACATAAGAAGCAAAGGTCCATATAATGACTATACAGTATTTGAGGATATGTGCCTCTCGGGGGAAGATAAGAAGGGCCTGATCTCAAAAGTATACGACATATTAGCGGTGGTTAAACCAGAAACTGAGATGAAACGCAAATTTATGATAAAGTGGGAAGAGGAGCTGGGAAAACAATTAGATCAAGAGGAGTGGGATAATATATTTGAAGGGATTGCAAGGAGTTCCACATGTGTCCTAATTAAAGAAAATGCATATAAAATTTTCCACAAATGGTATTACACCCCACTAAGATTGTCCACATTTTTCAGAAACACATCACCCCTTTGCTCAAGAGGATGTGGTCAGCAGGAATCATTTGTACATGTATGGTGGACGTGTCGAAAGGTTACAAAGCTATGGAAGGCCACACATGGTATGGCACAGGCAATTCTGGGGTGTGTCTTCCCCTTAGACCCCTGGACAGCTCTGCTATGCAAACCAATTAAAAATATGGAAAAAAATGAAAATAAGTTACTGACACAGACACACACACACACATATATATATGTAAAAAAAATATATATATATATATATAAAGCAGAAAATAGCCGTGTTAGTCCAGTTGCGATAGTGCAGAATAAATGAGTTCTTCAGTATTAGGTGATACCTTTTTTATTGGACTAACAATTTATGTCATAGGACAAGCTTTCGAGAGTTATCCTCTCTTCTTCAGGTCAAGCAATACTGATATACAAAGGATTCAATGGCTAAAACAGTGTAGAGAAAAAAAACAAAAAAAACCAACAGATATGGACTGTAAATAAGGTGGGGTGTTAAAAGTGTTTGAAGCCAGGGGACGGTGACAAGAAAAGGTGGGGAGGGGGAGGGATGCTGGGGGGGAGAGAAAGTGTGGATAAGAATGGAGGCAAGCAGGATAATTACAAACAATTCTGATAGGATGTGAGAAAACCCATGTCCGCATTAAGTCCTTTGGTTTTAGTGTCAAAGAGTCTTATGGTTTTCATATACAGCCGCCAGATGTGAAATAGCTAAGGCCTGGAAACAGGAACAACAGCCAGCCGTAGATGCAGTAAAAGCGAGACTATGGAGGGTCTGTCTTATGGAAGAACTGACGGGGATACAAAATGACACAGTTCAGAAATTCTTAAAAGTATGGGAACCATGGAGAATTTATATAGGAAATAGATACCTTACTAGGGGAACTCTCCAAATTTGAAAAACACAAAATAGGTAACCTCAGTGCAGTGTGATCTGTAACTGTATAAAACACCATGGCGGATCCGGAAGGGTATTCCATATTCCACAAAGGTATGGTTGTTAATACGTTTTTATTATCTGACAGCATGTGGAAAAATATTCTAAAAGCAATGAAATTTTTTCTTTTTCTTTTCTCCTCAGTCTTATTAGTTAATTTTTTGTATTCGTTATTTTATGTGCTGTCTTAACAGTGATGTACAGCTGCGACTGCCTTTATCCTAAGGTGGCCGCAGCCGAGCCGTTCTGATAACCGCTGCCAGACGCGGTCTGTTTTTTTTTTTCCGGAGCGGTTTTCGATATGTTAGCGCTCGGATTTTTAGCGCTGGTCGCAATACTGCAATACCGTCTAAAAACTCAGGTGGGCGTTCGCGAGCTGTTGTCTTAAAAGTCTAATAGCAATTTAACCTACAGTACAGCCGTACATTTTCTGCAAGTCTGTGTGTGCGCGCGCAGTAATTGTAAATTTGAAGATTTATACAGTATTACAAAAATATAACGTTGCGTCTTCTTCGAATCTAAAATGATCACATTTCTACAGTATACCGTATGTATTATTTAGTAATCAATACGTTTACTTCTTTTCATACTGTTTATTTTATGCGCATGCGTGTACTGTACAGTATGTCTCATTTGAACATTGTTGAAACGCATAGGCGTGTTACAGTATCACATTTCGGCGCATTAAACATTATGATGACGTTTTGAAAATATTTCTTTGAACTGATAATCCATCATACAGCGCTCTCCCCCTCGCCACCCGCACACACAAGGCTCAAGGATTTCAACTTCTTATTTACACCTCTGCCACATAATTCATTTGTAATGGATGGCTTTCTGGCTTGAATCTTTCCGAGCGTGGCATCACATTTCTGCGCATGCGTATATGACTTCCCATTCATTTAGAAGTTAGTTCAAGTTTTAAAAATATTTTTATTTTTTTTCGGTTATCGACATGGGCTTGCATAACAATTCTGGATATTATGAGAATCAAGTTTTAAAAATATATATATTTTTTGGTTATACACATGGGCTTGCATAACAATTCTGGATATTATGAGAAAAAAAGTTTTGGGTTTTTTGACATGTTTCTTTTCCCATTTCTTGACATGTGCTGTGCCTGCATAACAATTCTTGATATTCTGATCATCAATCAGTACTGTAGCTTTTTAATTCTACACTAGTCATGCACATGCTTTATGACGTGGGTGGCATACTGTGATTTTTATTTGGGGGTGTGGGGATCAAAACATTATGATGACATGTTGAAAATATTTCTTTGAACTACAGGTAATCCATCATACAGCTTTCCCCCCCTCCCCCCTGCACACACACAAGGCTCAAGGATTTCAACTTCTTATCGACACCTCTCACAAACCATTCATTTTCAAATGGTTGGCTTTGTGGCTGTAATCTTCCTGAGTGAGCCTGGTCTCACATTTCTGCGCCTGCGTGTAATTCTCTTTGGGTGTGACCTTGTTGATTATTAATGCACATGCGTGTATAACTTCCCATTCAATTAGAAGTTCAAATCTGAAAAAAAAGGGTTTTTTTTTTGTTATTTTTTTTCTGTTTCTCGACGTGCTGTGCCTGCATAACAATTCTAGATATTCTGATCATCAATCAGTACAGTAAGTCCTCGTTTTACGATGCTTCGCTTTATGACGAATGGCTTATCCGACGCTGTCCAATGCATCCCTTTGGCCGGTTTTACGACGCCAAAATGGCTTATCCGACGCTCTTACGACGCTTTGCAAAGTTGCAACATTATGTCAATCAGAAAGCTGCAGTCTGGGAAATCATCCAGATCAGTCTGTGTGAAGGTTTTGTGGTATATTTATGCCTTTAAACATGTCTAACAGTTTTATTATACAGTTCTGGATTCAATAAATAGAATCTTTAGATCATAATGTATGTGTGTGCAGCATAATCTTATTGTTTGAGTAAAATATTTTGTGTATTTTAGCATTAAAAATGCCTTTCAGGAACGGAACGTTTCATTTAAACAGTGTTCCTATGGGAAAACGGGTTTCGCTTTACAACGTTTCGCTATCCGACGCCATTTTGAGTAACGCATTGCGTCGGATAACCGAGGACTGCCTGTACTGTAGCTTTTTAATTCTACACTAGTCATGCACATGCTTTATGACTTGGGTGGCATACTGTGATTTTTATTTGGGGGTGTGGGGATCAAAACATTATGATGACCTGTTGAAAATATTTCTTGGAATTACAGGTAATCCATCATACAGCTTTCCCCCCCCCCCGCACACACACAAGGCTCAAGGATTTCAACTTCTTATCGACACCTCTCACAAACCATGAGAATGACTCATCCATCCACCCCCCAAACCCTGAAGCCATTCTTTAAAATCTTTGAGGCTTTGTTTACAGTAACGCTTGCGCACGTGTGATAATCCCTCTCAAATTTAATATGTTAATCTGATTAGCCCTTCTTGGCCCTTCAAGCCCTCCCGCTCACCACTTCACACACAAGCCTTACAACGTGAATAGAAATGTTTATCCACACCCGAATTTAATATGTAAATCTGATGAGGGTTGGGGGGAGGTTTCAATGATTATGATTATCATGAATGTAGTTAATGTCTAACCCATTAAATGTGTTATATAGGGATGTATACAAATGTATATAAACTAAAAGTAACACAGCACCCTCTTTTCATTCTGTATCCCATCCCCAACCTTTCTTACAGGATATTCAAATAAAGAACAAGTTTACAAAAAAAATGTAATTCAGAGTTGTTTTTAAAAAAAATGCTACAATTATTTTCTCATACCGTAGTGTAGAACTGAATTATTTAAAAAAAAAAAAAACACATGTAGGGTATTGCTTGGTCTGCAGCTTTAACTTGCAGTTTGACATTTGTAACAGTTCAAACAGTGAGTAAATGCTGTTCATATTCTCTTGTTAATGTTTATTATTTAGTTATGCAATAAAATAAAACATGAAATGGATACCTTGGTGAAGTGACATTTATCCTGGCAGCAAAAATGGAAGGAGGCTTAGCAAATAAACAACTGTTTTTTCTATTAAAATTCGATTTTATCTTTGATGCATCTAGTGCTATATTTGTTAGTGTTTCGCAATGTTTACACCAGAGATACATGACGCCAACGCATCCTAGAGTTCACTGGTGCAATATGTGGATTAATATCCTCTCAGAGTATTATGCATCAAAGTCTCCGGTCTGCAAAGCTAAGGCAAACCAGAGCACCAGGTGAAATGAGGTGATTCAATTCTCATATCTCTTAATGGGCTGTTTATTTGATATGTCTTTGCATCAGATTTGCAGCTAGGAGGTATTGATCAACCTTCAAATGTGGTTGTATGCACTTCTGAGGTCCTTCCTTATAACCCTGTTAAAAAAATCCTTCCATAACCAATCCACTCTTCTTTGAACAGATTCAAATTCTACATTACAACTTTTACTAAACATCTGCTAGTAGTTGTGTTACTACTTGAAATAATATTTGTAATTATTAGCAGTGATACTTTACTTTGAAATGTTGTATGATTGTTAATTTTCTGTTTTTGGAAAATAGATACAGCTCAACCCCCTTATAACGCTGTGCTTGGAGCCCAAAGAATCACATCGCGTTATAAGTGGATCACGTTAGAAATAATGTACATTTGTGTGCGTTGTACAATAAAGTATTTAAGATACCAATAATCGTGTTGTAAAGTATTCATAAATACGAAAATTGGGAGCCGCGCTTGCATCGCGTTATAATCGGATTTGCATTGTAACGGAACGCGTTATAACGGGGTTGAGCTGTATAAATACTATAATTTACCATGGATAAATCTTCTGTATCTGTATGTACATATGTATAAAGTGATTATATTATAATGAACATGAAGGAAAAAAGAGCAAAAACACAAAATAAAAAGATGTTGAGCATTTGATGTTGTTCATTGAATGGAGGGAGAGATCGTGCTACTACTTTGCTGTATAGAAAGATGGTGATATCCTCTAATGTTCAATATGTTGGACAAAACCACTGAGCAGATAAGACTGCTGGTTAGTAAATATTTGAGAATGACATTTAATAAAATGTCTGCTGCTGGCAATGTCTGTTCAGTCTGGGTGAGCTTAAAGGCAATTAGACCATTTAGAATTGTACCCATCAAGTCAACATAGTTACATAGTTACATAGAGTAGTAGTACTGTACATATGTCCATCAAGTTCAACCTATGCTAAATTTAGATGACTATAATTGCACTTACAGAATTTTCCATCCAGAGGAAGGCAAACAAAAAACACCAGTGAAACATTATCTAATGAAAGAAGGGGGGAAAAATAATTCCTTCCTGACTCCCAATAAGGGCAATCATATTTCTCCTTGGATCAAAATCCTTCCCATGTTTTCTTATTTGGTATTTCCCTGAATACCTTTCTTTTCAAAACAAATGTCCAATTTTTTTTGAAGATATCTGTTACATCTGCCATCACAGTTTCGATGTGTACTGAAATCCAAATATTAACTGCCCTTACTGTAAATAATCCTTTCCTTGGTTGCTAGTGATGACCCTGTTCCCACCCCTCTTCTCTGCACTTTTTCATGTTCGATAATGTCTTTTTATGGAGTGGTGCCCAAAATTGTACTCTATATTCAAGGTGTGGTCTTACTAATGCTTTATAAATGGGCATAATTATGCCTACTTCCCTTCCATCTATTCCCTGTTTAATGCAAGATAAGATCTTGTTTGCCTTTGCAGCTGCTGCATGACTTTAGGCCCTATTGCTAAACCTGCTGTCTACAAGAATTCCTAAATCCACCTCCATCAAGGATTGACCCAATTTTGCTCCATTTAATTTGTAAATGTGCCTGTTTATTCTTGTTTCCCAAATGCATAACCTTACATGTATCTGTCTTTAACCTCACCTGCCCAAGTTTCCAGTCTATTCAAGTCTTTCTGGAGAGAAATTATATCCTACTCTGATTTTACTACGTTACACAATTTTGAGACTTTGCTCTCTATGCCCAACTCACAGTCATTAATAAACAAGTAAGAGAAATCATGGGTCCCAGTAATTATCCTTGAGGTACTCTACAGTACTTACAACTTTAGTTCAGCCTGAAAAGGTTCCATTTATGACAATTGTCTGTTGTCTATCCTTCAAACAGGTGCAAATATGTTTTCTGAGTCCAATTTTCTTTATTTCTATACTAAACTATTGTGTGGCTCTATATCAAAAGCCTTTGCAAAATCTAAGTAGACCACATTAACTGCATTACCCTGATCTCAATTCCTACTTACCTCCTCAAAGAAACTAATAAGGTTAGTTTGGCACAACCTATTCTTCATAAATCCATGCTGACTGTTACTAATAATTTTGTTATCTTTTATGTATTCCTGAATATTATCTCGTACTAAACCTTCAAGTTGCTTCCCCATTATTGAAGTTATTCTTACAGGTCTGTAATTCCCTGGTTGTGATCTAGCTCCCATTTTACATATAGGAACCACATCTGCTTTATGCCAATCTTGTGACACTGAGCCTGTGGAAATGAAATCATTGAATAATAAATTAAATGTTTTGGCTATTACTGAACTTAACTCCTTGAGAACTCTTGGGTGCATGCCTCTGGGCCACATGCTTTATTTACTTTAATTTTATCAAGCAGCCTATGCACTTCTTCCTCAATTAACCAATTGTTCATTAATATAATATAAAGATAGCACCTCTATGAGAAGAACTCCCAGTGCTATTGTCACGATAGACCAGACCTAATTCACGCCGAATATACTGGGCACTGATTGAACAGGACAAAATTATAAAATAAACTGAAGATTTATTCCCTTTCGGGCAAACACTGTAACACAAATAACATGTGAAAATAACACTTACGGTAAAATTACAGGGTGAAGTATCCAAGAATAACACTGGCTAGCATTTCTCCCTTGCTGGATTAGAGTCACGAACCACCAACACGAACAGCGAACACTCCACAACTCTGGGATTTGGGCAACCTGCCTCATTATAGGGTTTGAAGTCCTATCACAAACAGGCAAGGAACTCTGGGAGGAATGCCCCCCCCCCCTGCAACACCAAGTCTAGGGCTGAATGGCTGGGCATTGTCTACCCCATAGGAGGGGTTGACGGCAGATACTTAATGTTATCTGAGAAATTAGTACATACAGTCACATAATCCCATGAACACTTTACAGGGCTGACTCCCAAATGACATCACAGTGCTTACCCATAGATCACAAAACACTTTACCTCATTTGCCTGCTTAACTAGACTTGGAAATTGAATTCACAGGGAATAAAAGTGCTTTGGAATACACATACATAGTACATTACACATTAACCCTTTCGAATTAGGGGTAACTAGCCGGGTATATCCCCTTTATTACAGGCCAGGTTACTCCTGATCGTCACAGCTATAAAAAACCCAAACCCTCCTTAGACCACTGTTTTATCCATGAATTAACCTCCCTAATCTCCTACTGTTTCCCTGGGTAGTGCATGGCACTGGTAGTATTTCATAAAATACTACCTTGGAGGTCTTTGCCTTAAATTTGCGGTATAGATCCCTGAAACACTTTTTTAGGACCATCCATCTTTCTCTAACTTTGTCATTTGTGTGAACGTGTACCAAGACCGCCATATCAGTCCCAGCCCCGCCCAACAATCTGTCTACTTGAACCGTAATGTGCTGACCCGAACACTGGGAGACAACACATTGTATGGCTCATGCGGTCACGGCAACAGATTCAGAAATAATTTCTTCTTATAATTAAAGCTAACCTCAATTAAAAATATAAGAGCTCTGACATTACTTTTACACTGAATCTAAACATAAAAATAGCAAAACTATATCTGTAAAAAGTCTCTGGTAGGATGTGTTGTTTCACTATGCATTATTGTATCGTGCAGACTAATTTGTCAGGTCCTCTGATAGGGAATTCAGTGGCTGTAGTAAAAGCAAAAGGGTTTTCCGGAGGTGTTTCAATCTAACCACAATGTGATAAGATGGATAATAAGATGGATAACGCTAACGCACTTGATCATCTAAATGAATGTTTCATTAATGTTTATAACTGGTGGCTCATTGCCCTTTAAAAGGGGAGTGACTGTTAGAATCCAGGATGGTGTGTGTGCAAGTCAGAGAAATAAAGACGATGTATACAGGGATATACCAAATAAGTAAACATGGGAAGAATGTTGATCCAGGGAATAACCGAGTCAGGATGGAATTTATTCTTCCCTGTATGAGATATCATTGGATGACACTGTATGACACTGGGGTTTTTTGTTTGCCTTCTTCTGGATCAATAAGCAAGTATAGATATAGGATAAAGTATCTGTTATCTAAATTTAGCATAGGTTGAACTTGATGGACGTATGTCTTTTTTCAACCTCATCTACTATGTAACTACTATGTACTATGTTGAACTGTTATCTCACAACAATGGTGATAAGGACATCAGGACCTCTTGCACATCCACTGGAATCATTTCTGCAGCACCCTAGAGAACCTGCAATAGAGTCTGGAAACCATCAAAGAAGCTGGAAAACACTGCACAGAATTCTTGGTGCTCTAATTGTGTTGAAAGCAGTCACACCGCTGGTATGAAAATGTGTATACCTCAAGGGAAATGTGTCCTATTGCAAAAACCTAGAAGAGATGTGGATAATGCAGTGGGTAAGGAAAATGCAAGTTTAAAACAATACAACTGTATCTTACATAATATTAATATTAACATTCCACCTAAACATAAGAGGAACATATTCCATTGTAAACAAAGCTACTCACAATGCATATTTTACCATTGTCCAATAGCAGCGGCTTAAAGTCATGTACAGATGCATTTTGGTTACAGTATTGGGTTTTGTTAATGGTGACCTTACCTGTCATGTATGAAGAGAAGTATTTGGAAAGTATCCAGTTCTGTGTCACATAGAAGGGTCCAAACATGATAGTGTTTGCCTTATTCCATAACCTGGCTTGCAAAGCATTTAACCAGGGCAATGCAGGTACTGTATATAAGTGTTGTCTTCCAGGTGGGGGGGAGCGCTTTAATCTCAAGGTGATATGCGGAAAAAAATGGAAAATACAATAGTGCAGATGGTAATAAAAAATATATGTGTATATAATAGTCTCTGTGTTGGTCTCACTCACAATAGATCAAATGTATCAAACGTATCAGAGATCCATCTCTCTCTGATAGGAGCCCTTTGCTGGAAGCCCTCTGGAGATGGAAGTCTTACAGCTGTATATCTGGTAGGCTTGATGCATGTACATAAAGTGCTATATATACCTCCCAAGGATTGTAAAAAAGAAAGAAAGAGAGCGAACAATAGTGTAGTATAAACGGGTATAATGTAGCACAAAAAGACATATAAGTAATGCACTCACATTTGTTAAAATAGATTGTACGTTGAAGAGGACTGTTGGTGACTCTTGGGGAGACGCCGGTATGTTGAGTCACTGGGGAAGACTTCCGTGTGCGTCACATCCGCTAGCGTCACATTCTGTGTCGGCTGCAGTCAGGGCGGAAGAAGCTGCCTGCTACTCCGGTTCCTGTGGCTTGCCAGCACCTCCCCGCGCTAATTCCCAATGCACAGTGTCCTCCAACGGCTGATTCTACGCGTTTCGTAGCCGTTGCCACTTCTTCAGGAATCAGTGACTCAACATACCGGCGTCTCCCCACGAGTCACCAACAGTCCTCTCCAACGTACAATCTATTTTAACAAATGTGAGTGCATTACTTATATGTCTTTTTGTGCTACATTATACCCGTTTATACTACACTATTGTGCGCTCTCTTTCTTTCTTTTTGAAGTGAAACTTCCTTAGTGGCACCTCATTCGAACTGGGGCAAAAATGGATTGTGGAGACAGAAATGAAACGGATGTGACGTCAGTGCTGGCAGTTGAGGCCGGGCTGTGTTCTGGCTCAGCCCGACCCCAACACTGACATCACACCCGCTCCACAAATCAGATGCGGCGGCGGCGGCGATAGCTGCCGGCGCCGCTCCTAATCGCTCCTAATTAATGTTACTTTTATGTCTGAAGCATTTATTCCCATGACCTGTTATTTATATTATCTGTTTTTTATTTGATTACCACATGTATTACTACTGTGAAGCGCTATGTACATTAATGGCGCTATATAAATAAAGACATACATACATACATACATACGCTGCCAAATAATCACACAGTCACAGGATAATCATGTCATGTGTATAATGTGCAGCGGGGATCGGGGGGGTGTGAGCAGCGGGGACCGGGGGGTGTGAGCAGCGGGGACCGGTGGGTGTGAGCAGCGGGAACCGGGGGGTGTGAGCAGCAGGAACCGGGGGGTAAAAGCAAATAGCAATCTTTTTTTTCTGCCCCAGCTAGTATTGCGCACAGTCCCCCGTCTCCTGTCCCAGCCAATCAATGTTCAATGTCCAATCAATCAAAGAGGTTCTGGCTCAGCCCGACCCCAACACTGACATTCCAACCGCTCACAAAATCAGATGCGGCGGCGGCGATAGCCGCCGGCGCTGCTCCTAACGGCTGCTGTTCCCCGCTGGCTGCCTGCTGCCATGCCGCGCATGCGCTGTTGTGTTGGCTATCCCCTCCCCTCAGCCCTGGTCGCTCCAGCACATGCGTGCCGCCATTCCCCCCAGATGCATTGTTACAGCAGCTCCCCGGGGGGCTGGAGGCCGCTGACCTGGCTGCCGGAGGAAGCCAACACCTATGGCTGCGGGGTCTGCATGCTGCGCAACTGTGCTGCTATCGGGGGCGAGTCAGCGTCCGCCATTGCTGCTCCTGCTCCCATGCCGCGCATGCGCAGCTGTGATGGCGGCAGAAGAGGCTGTTGGTGTTGGCTGTGCAAGGGAATGCGTCCCCCACAGCACCATCAGAGGGGGGTGAGGAAGAGCGCCCCACGCGCATTTTCGTACCCTCCTGTAACCCCCTTGTGGCCCCGTACCTCCACCGGGAGCCTCCTGCAGCAGGAAACGCTCTGATGTCTCTGGCGCGGGCTAGAGTATCCCTGTCCTGTGCCCCCTCCGGTACCGGGGAGGCCGGAAGCAGAGAGGCCTGCCGGGAGGAAGGTCTGGAGAGCGGCAGCAGCGAGGCCTGCCGGGAGGAAGGCCCGGAGGGTGGCGGCGGCAGCAGCAGCTGCGAGGAGGAGCCATGGTGAGGGAGACCCCCAATAATGTCCGAGCGGGGGGCAGGAGAAAGGGTCACATAATCGGGGTGCAGCGAATGGGCGCATGTCAGGCTGAGACCCCCACTTCCGGGTTCCAGCCCGCTCAGTGCATTGTGGTACTTGTGGTTCTTGCTGAATGGATGGAGACAGGTTCACTTGTGAGACAATGAGTGCAACCACCCCTGTGACGGGACCTCAGGCAGGGAGTAATGGGGGGATAGAATGCCAGGGCTGGCTCAGGACTGTGACCTGGGCTTAAGGACAGATGTATGAGGCAAAGGGTCCAGGGGACCCTCTCCTGTCACTGTCCCCGCCCAGGGGTCCCTCCTCACCTGTCACTGTCCCCACCCAGGGGTCCCTCCCCTGTCACTGTCCCCACCCAGGGGTCCCTCCTCACCTGTCACTGTCCCCACCCAGGGGTCCCTCTCCTGTCACTGTCCCCACCCAGGGGTCCCTCCTCACCTGTCACTGTCCCCACCCAGGGGTCCCTCCCCACCTGTCACTGTCCCCACCCAGGGGTCCCTCCCCTGTCACTGTCCCCACCCAGGGGACCCTCTCCTGTCACTGTCCCCACCCAGGAAACCCTCTCCTGTCAGTGTTCATGTGCAAAGAGGGAGCTGCCCTGAAATCTGTGCACTGTGGGCAAATACCCTGCCCTCTATAGCCAATAGAGGGTAATTGTCTACCCAGCACCTGCCGTATCCTAGCAACAGACTGATACATACACACATACACTGACTGACACACATACACACACACACTGACTGACACACATACACACACACTGACTGACACACATACACACACACACACTGACTGACACACATACACACACACACTGACTGACACACACATACACACACACACACTGACTGATACACATACACTGTCTGACATACACACATACACTGTCTGACACACACACACACACACACACACACTGACTGACACACACACACACACACACACACTGATTGACACACATACACACAAGGAATTCACACTTAGTGCAAATAGCTAATACAGGGGATGTGTGCCGAGCACGCGCATTATAAGTCAAATTTATTTGCGTTTTGTCAATGAAATTTTATTTTGATTTTTAATTAAAACATCACCAACACAAATACAATTTCTGTGACAAAAGTCAAAGAAGTTTCACTTACTATGCGCGTGCACAGCACACACAACTTTTTTTACAATCCTTGGGAGGTATATATAGCACTTTATGTACATACATCAAGCCTACCAGATATACAGCTGTAAGACTTCCATCTCCAGAGGGCTTCCAGCAAAGGGCTCCTATCAGAGAGAGATGGATCTCTGATACGTTTGATACATTTGATCTACTGTGAGTGAGACCAACACAGAGACTATTATATACACATATATTTTTTATTACCATCTGCACTATTGTATTTTCCATTTTTTTTCTGCATATCACCTTGAGATTAAAGCGCTCCCCCCCACCTGGAAGACAACGCAAGAATTTTGGACCTGGACAGTCCTTTAAAGGGTGTAGAGCTGCTATTTACTTATTTGTATTTCACATTTTACTTTTATGTATCACGGTCTTTTGTGAAGGTTATTTAATTCACTATATATATATATATATATATACATTTTTGAGGTTCACAGTTATTATATTATATATATATTTCTTATCACTTTTTATTATTTTATTATTAGAAGCGCCCGGTGTCAATCTTTCTTTGTTCTACTGTATATAAGTGCTGTACCTTTTCCCATAATCCTTGTCCGAATCCAAGTCTCACCTGTAATGAAACCTTTGTATAGGCCTCCATTGGCTGTGTGTGTAATTGGGACATCAGAGCTGCACAAACGTTTGCAGGAGATAACCAAACCATTGACTCCTCCCTATTGATATAGAACTTATCACAAAAATAGAAGAATGGGTGAATCCAGCTATGTGATAACTTGCACATGTGCATTTATGTTTATCTGTTGCAGCGAGGATGATGCAACCGCTGTCTACAAATCAGCAGCAATCCTCAACATGACAGGATCCGGATATGTCTGGTTGGTGGGAGAAAGAGAGATATCTGGAAGTGCCTTACGATATGCACCTGATGGTACAGTACTGTAATGCTGCTGACACATTACCTTCTTCTATGTCACCTCAGGGACTCTAACAGAAAATGTCTAGGCCTCTCATCTGTGATAGATCGTATGTTTGGTTGGTTTTAGTGTTGTTATATATTTTCAACACAGATACAGTTTTGTCAGATATTAAAGGGTTGTTTAGTTGGAGGACATAAGGTCCCTTGCCCCAAACCTCATAATATCCTAAAGCAGCTTAATGAATGGGAAATTATACAAAGTCAAGGTAATAGGCGGTGAGGTTTACAGAGCCATAAATTGTGGTTCAGCATCACCTAGTGAATATGGCCCCAAGTGCCTTAATAATACATCTTTATCCTGTTTCTCTTAAGATTGTTGTAAGTCCTTTTTCAATATTGTGAAAAGCGAAGTTATGCAAATTTTACAACTCATTAGTTCAAATTATTGGCAATTATTGCGGATTGCTTCTAATTGTATTAATTAGGGGACCAAAAGTGCATTTAAAACTGCCTTTATACATAGACTCCCTGAGTTCTTAAATACACAGAACCATAACAATTAACAGTACAATGAAAAATTACAAGAAGTCCACAGGGAATTTGTTTAAGAACAAGAAATACATATCTTCCAACCTTCCATTTCCTAAGCTTTACAAGTTGTCAATCCATAATAATTTTATATTAACATTAATTATTCGGCAGAGAGTGATCAGATTCTTGATTAATACAAATAAATAATCTTCCTATGCAGGTATTTTGGGTCATATTAACTAAGTAGAGTACAAAATGATCATCAATATAATTTCAAAGCACAGAGTGGTTTTCATGGTTGTGGTCCGAGATAACGTTTTGTTTCTCTCTGTTCCGTTTAGGAGTTATCGGTCTTCAATTGATTAATGGAAAAAATGAATCGGCCCATATTAGTGATGCTGTTGCAATAGTTGGTCAGGCGATTCATGACTTGTTTGAAAAGGAGAATATCACTGACCCGCCAAGAGGTTGTGTTGGAAATACCAATATCTGGAAAACGGGACCACTGTTTAAAAGGTGCTCTATTACACACGGACACGATTTTATTCTAAGAAATGCATAAAACCTCTACATTGAGGATGTACAGTATTTGTTTGTTAAGCTTCTTACATCTGATGCAAATTATAAAGCAGAAACATTTAATGCCACCTTTTGGTGCATATAAGTGGAAAATAAATCAAGTAAGATAGGTGCAGAATTTATTATAATATGTGCACTAGATAACTCTTCCTATTGACTGCGCTAATCGTAAACAGGTGTGTACATGGGGCAAAATAAAAGCAAAGACTCATTGACGCAAAGAGGATCAGAATGAACCTTTTTCCTCTTTGCTCCATTTTTGCTCCACATTGCCATTAAATAGCCCCATTAGTCTTTTAAAACATCCAAAATCTGAACAATTAAAATATGTTGGATTTTAAGTTTATTTTTTTAAATGTTCATCAGAAAGCTCCGTTCAGAAATAACAGCAACATTGTATTGCATCTTACTTTAGGGTTCTCATGTCTTCCAAGTACCCAGAAGGTGTAACAGGAAGAGTAGAATTCAACGAGGATGGGGACCGAAAATTTGCCAATTATAGTATTATGAACCTGCAAAACCGCAAACTGGTTCAAGTCGGAATCTTCAATGGCAGCCACGTAAGTATTGTATTTGATGTACTATAAACAATTATTCAGATTCCTACAGGTGCAACCAATCAGGAATTATTACAAAGTCATACTTTGATAAATGATGTTTACTCCAGAGCTGTATTTTATTAATAGCATTATTAAGCTAAGACCTTATAATGATCTGTGGTCAGAATATATTTAGTAATAAAATTATGAACAGCATGAAGGGAAAGGTGAACAGCAATTATAATGACTGATATTATAAAACGGGTGCTACATTTAATAATATACGCACACTAAATTGAAACTTTGAAGAATTACATATTTTACAATTCCAAATGATCAATTGATACATTTAAAAAAAAATCACCAATACAGCTGTACTTACTTAATTACTGTGTCAAAAGTAAATTTTTCTAATGGTCCACCTAACATCTTGCATTTTGCTATTTGAATCTTGCAGGTTTTACAAAATGACAGAAAGATAATTTGGCCAGGTGGAGAAACGGAGAAACCACAAGGTTATCAAATGTCAACCAGGCTAAAGGTATACAACTTGTAATAACAGTGTAACATATATATATTTGAAGTACAATACAAAGATGCTTTGATGTATTCATGCAAATTGGGACATATTTACTAAGCCGTCTTCTGCCATTAGACACTTCCCGGAACCGGAAACTGCTTCTGTTTCAGAATACGCGAGCTCAGGATTCCCGGAACCGGAAGATGCCTTACAGCTACTGTACAGTGGCAAGAAAAAGTTTTGTGAACCCATTTAGGATTCTCACACATTTAATATATTTCAAACCTAAAATGTTATTAGATCTTAATCTAAGTTCTAATAATAGATAAAGAAAACCTTATCAAACAAATTATACCTTTTCAGCATTTATTTATCCACAAATGATTCAACATTCAATATCCATTTGTGAAAAAGTATGTGAACCTAAAGATTCAGTACCTGGTGGCGCCCCCTAGAGCAGCAATGACGTAATTAAGCATTTCCTGTAACTGCTGGTCAGTCTCTCACATCATATTTGAGGAATTTTGGCCCATTCTTCCTTACAGAACTGCTTCAACTCAGTGACAACTGAGGGCTTCCTTGCATGAATAGCTCGCTTTATGTCCTGCCACAACATTTCGATGGGGTTTAGGTTCAGACTTTGGCTAGGCCATTCTAAAACACAGAATTTTTTCTTCTGCATCCATTCTTTTGTAGATCTGCTTGTATGTTTAGGATTATTGTTTTGATGTATAACCCACTTTCGGTTCAGCTTCAGCTCATGGACGGATGACCTGTCATTCTCCTCTAGAATCTTTTGATATAATGCAGGTTATGTCAATGATGGTGAGCCATCCAGGTTCTGAGGCAGCAAAGCAGCCCCAAATCCTCACACTCCCACCACCATGCTTGACTGTTGGGATGAGGTTCTTCTGTTCGAATGCAGTGTTTGGGTTTTGCCAAACATAATATTTCCCATTGAGGCCAAAAGGTTCTACCTTTGACTTGACTGTACAGAAAACATTATTCCAGAAGTCTTCTTGGTCATCTATTCTAATTATCCCCTTTAATTTAGCAGAAAAAGAACAGGGGTTGACATACATTTGCACATACCCTGACTCTTTTTTTGTCCTCAAAGTTTATTGCATTTCAAACAGTTATTACAAGAAGGAATACATATACAGCATTATTGCATGGGGAGTTATACCAATAAAGAAAAAGGAAAGGAAAAGAGGGGAGGGGATGCATAGAGGAAGGGAAGAGGGGAATGGTGAGGGGGAGGGGGTAATCACCTACCTTGTTCTACCTCTAATTGCCTGAATAAGCCCCTTCACTGTGATCTAATATGATCGGCAATAAAGACTTGGGGCAGGTAAGTGTAACGCTTGCGCTCACCATGAGGCGGGACGCTGGACCCCGGTACAGAGGTAGGAAAGTATTAGACTGCGCACCCACAGCAGCGGAGGCACGCCTGGAGGGTGGATAGTCAAGATCACCGGTTCTGGATTGGAGAGTGTGGGTTAGTCGTAGTACTTGCCGAGGTCGTAGGTAGGTGCCAGGTGGGTAGTCGGAGTCTGGAGTGCCATGGTCTAGGGTTGGAGCCAGGAGAGTAGTTGAGTGTCCGTTAGCCGTGGTCAGGGATGGAGAAGAGTGGAAGGTCAGAGGCAAGCCGGGGTCATTAATCCAGAGAATGGTCCAAAGTCTAGCTGGGTCGTACACAGGGAGACAAGCCGCAACAAAGTACACACAGGAACAAGGCAGTGGGAACACAAGGTCACCTATGACTATGCTCAGCCAAAGAATGAGTGGGACGTCTGAGCATATATAGTGAGGGAAGACCAATAGAAGTGAGGGGAGGAGCAGAGGTGTGAGTACAATGGAGGCAGGGAACGGCTGTAGATGCAGGAGACAGGTGAGGGCAATTAGACTTGATGCACAGCTGCAGGGGCAGAGCCAAGCAGTGGAGCTGTAGTGCGGTGCACGCGTGTCACGTGTCGGCGTAAGCGGAGGGGCGGAGCCAAGCAGTGGAGTGGAATCTCTGAAAGCCCTGCGTGTGCGCGCACACTGTAAGGTGCACGGGAGACTGCACAGCATGGTGCAGAGAGGAAGCACGCCGCGGGGGACGCGCTCTCAGTTTCTTTGGAGCTGAAGGCTGTACAGCAGGAGGTAGCGTGCCGCAAGGAACGCGTTCCCCCATTCCTTACAGTAAGGTAGGACATTTTTTTTTAGCATGTTTTGGTATAGTGCTGCTAGTTTTACGTAGCGTTTTACAGAGACATTTTTGCAGGCACAGGTCCCTGCCCCGTGGAGCTTGCAATCTATGTTTTTGGTAGATAAAGGGACTTGCCCAAGGACACTGGGAATTGAGCCAGGCTCCCATGCTTAAAACTCAGTGCCAGTCTGTGTCGTTACTCACTGAGCCACACCTTCTCCCTATATTTGACTTCAAGTGAGTAGGACTTGATGGTTCAAACCCAGGATCTCAACATGCACATACCCTGACTCTTAATTTCTCATTGTTTCTTTAATTCATCCATCATTTTGTTTCAAAAGACATGGAATTAGTTACTATGAAACATATTGGATATTTAAGAAAATACTGGTTTTGATCCAAGAAAGTTATCATGAAAAAACTATGGAATTTCCGTCATTTTCATTGGGATTCACTACTTTTCTCGCTGCTGTAATTCCTTAAGAAGGGGTATAAGGTGTCTTCTGCTTATTGCAGAATACTGGTTAGTAAATATGTTTCCAGGTGAGGAGACGGTCTACAGCTGCCAGGATGGCGAATCCTCACAGAACCCTCCCCCCTTTAGGAGTGACCTCCGGGCGACTCAACGAAGGCTTGTTTGGAAATTTCGTATGAAAGATACGGATCAGTCTGACTGCGTGAACCCGATGACTTGGAATCCAGGACTTTTCCTCCGGACCGAAACCTCTCCAATGCACCAGATAATGTGGTAATCCTCTGGAAATCTTGGAATCCAGAATAGACTGTATCTCATAATCGGGTTGGCCTTGAACTATATGAGGAGAAGTAGAAGGAACAGTGACCGAATATGTGTTCTGGACCACGGGATTGAGAAGTGAAACATGAAACACCAAAGGAATCCTCATGGAAGGAAGAAGAGAGAGTCGATAAGCAACCGGATTGATCCTCTCGGAGATAGAGACGGGTCCAAGAAATCTGGGAGCAAATTTCATAGAGGGGACCTTCAGCCTGATATTCCTGGATGACAGCCAGACCCTGTCGCCAGGTTTGAGGTACTCCATGTATGCGGAAGATCTCCTTGATGAAGATATCGGCTAGTTTAGGAGAATTTGGGAGACTGTTTCAAGAATCGGTCCACTACCACGAGAATCGGGTTCATATCCTTGGAGATAGGTAAATCAACAATGAAATCCATGGACAGGTGTGTCCATGGCCGATCTGGAACAGGCAGAGGTTGAAGAAGACCTGAGGGAAGGATTCTGGGAGTTTTAGTCCTGGCACATGTTGGGCACGTAGCTATGAAAGTTTTTACATCCTTTTGCATCCCAGGCCACCAAAATGTATGGGAAATGAGATCCAGGGTCCGCTTGGTGCTGGGATGTCCCGCAGATTTGGAGCAGTGGCTTGTTACGGTGGACACAACTTTGCCAACACTTTTTATATTTCTGGGTACTCGATTGAACAGAACAAGGAGAAAAATAAATTGCGATTTATTTCCTTAATAGACAAACACACGACAACTTCAGAATACACTTAAAACAACACTTACTGGGATGGGGGAACGAAATAAATTGTCCTTTTCCCGAAAGCGCAAGAAATGCAGTCTTTGTTTAAAGGTCCCGTGGCTAGATCGCAACTTGCTGATCTGATATCTTAGCCAAATCAAAGAATTTCATAGAGATTCGTTCGGGAGTAACCAGGGCTAACGAATTCCGAAGTTTGGGTTAAATTCTTAGTTGCGATATTATTAACCCCTTGTCTTCTGGCACCGCTACCGCTGTGCTTGACCGAAATCCTGCGTAAAGCGTAGTCACATCATGAATCGTATCTGGATCACACTGAGGATGGTCCGGGGGGCACAGTTATAGGCTGATCCATTGTATCCTTAACATGTACACCCAATCCCTGCCGTGTGAATCTTTAACCTACCAATCACCGTTTTGCCTGCAGTTTGCAAAACCAGGCAAAAAGGCTTTCCGGTTTGCAAAGCGCATGTGTCAGCTTAAAACAGAAAAAGACGGTGTGAAACAGCGCTAATGGATAATAAATGTGAACTAAGTAAAATAATTAGTGCAAATTACAAACAACTGGCAGCCAGTTAAAGACTGACCGTACAGTCAGTAAAGAACCATGGAAAAAAAGGAAAAAAACCGGCGCCAAAAAATAAATGTCAATAAATTCCAAACCATGAAGGTGAAGTCCAATTGGAAGTCCTTGGATAACAAAGGAATTGTGCTGACAACTCTCCTCCCAGACCGTGCAAAGGAGAAAGCAAAAAGAAAACAGATTATGGTGCAGTATGCCAAATACTGTTGACTTAAAAACAGTACCAACTAACAACACATAACAAACAGGACAGACAACACACCAACACTAGCAAGGCTAAAAGTAATATTAAAAAGCTATTTATTAACACAACTGTGGGTTACGGAGGTGGGATATCCAGGGGGGTAAAACTGGAATCCTACTTACAGGACCCCAGTTGGGTAAAAGCAGTTAACACAGAATTGATGGTGAAGTCCTCCAAAGATGGCGACCGGAGCTCCCTCACGGGCGTCCCCACGTAATGTGGGTGGGAGATGAATCACTCGAACTGCAGGGCTTTCCAGCGGATATGACGTCACGCCCCTGACGTCACGCCCCCACGCCCCTTTGCACGGTCTGGGAGGAGAGTTGTCAGCACAATTCCTTTGTTATCCAAGGACTTCCAATTGGACTTCACCTTCATGGTTTGGAATTTATTGGCATGTGTCAGCTTGACAACTATGCAACTTTGCATACCGGAGATATACCCTTTTTCTGGCACCCCTGAGTCTGGGGTTTGGCCCCAAGGTGTCAATGGCCCATGATCTGGTACTTATCAGAATTCCGGCCATGTTTATAATTTGGTACTCTGAGGCTTTTCATCCTGGTCACTCCTTTAGACTGAGGGTCGCCAGCTCAGCGGGACCCCTTTGAAGGATCAGGAAGAAAATACCCTCAGCTAGCACTTTTACATGTCAGAGGATTTTTCTCGGCTTACAGAAAAAACAGTTCCTGCCTGTACATTTTAAAATCACAGTCTTACACACTTTATTCAAATTTCATGTTCTGGGTTTACTATCACTGTAATTTTTATATGTATCTTCGTGTTTTATTTATTTACACTTGCACACCAAAAACCAGGGTGCTGGGTGCCTCCGTTCTCGAGTTAGCCCTCCTAATTGAAATGCCGGCATGTGGAAGCCAAGTTCACCGAATCCTCAGGTCAATTGACACAGTTCCCACGGCAATTGACTTACCGCCTTTCAAGTTACGGAGCTAACAAGGCACGGATACATTCTATCAGTAAAACACTTCAGAACTTAACCGCAAACCACTTATTAAATTGACTTGTGGTTACAGGGTCAAACCGATAGAAATGGATACCCATTCTACAAACGGCTCTTTAAACTTATGCCACGCTTCTTCAATCAGCGCTGGCTTTGGCGCTCACTACTCCATCTTGTGTCTCAAAAGGATATAGCAGGCTATGCATTTACTTTCATTACAGCAGGCAAGGAATAGCCTGCAAATGGGTGTTAAAAAGGCTGGGACAGGGCAAATACAGTAGTGCAGTGCAAATACTTTTAACCCCTTCATCCCCAATGCGAGTTGGGGTTAATCAGCCGGGTATAACACCTTTATTTAGGCCTGATTACCCCTGATCTCGTCACATGGCTCCACTCGAGAACTTTCTTGCGGTGCAGAGACGAAGTGAAGAGACGATCTCGAGGAGGTGAGATGCCCGAAGGAATGTGACTTTGTTGGCGGAAAATGTGTTTGAGTGCTCCGAAAGCAGTGGCCGAAAGAATACATATAGGAGAGAGGAGGGGTTTCTGCTGGTCCTCCAACTTGTTGTCTAGAGAGACTTGATGAGATAAGACATCAGCCTTGACATTCATGGATCCAGGGAGATAGGAAATTATAAAATTAAATCTAGGGAAGAATAGTGACCATCTGGCTTGACGGGCTCCCAGGCGACGTGCTCCCTCAATGTATAACACATTTTTGTGGTCAGTCAGGATAGTTATAGGGTCTTCAGTACCTTCCAAAAGATGTCTCCATTCTTCAAGAGCTAATTTCAAGGCCAGGTGTTCACGATTCCCGATATCGTAGTTGCATTCGGCCGGAGAATTAAAAAAAAAAAAAGCACAAGGATGCAACCTGGACAGGGGATTCTTTCTCTGGACAGGACCTACTTCAACGTAACAACACATAAATAATCAGATGATTACATAAAGCCCCCTATAATTGCACTCTGGATAGGTGACATTGATACTGCACCGACACACTTTATTCGAGCAAATACCCGGTATGTACCTGGCAGATACCTGGAATGCGCCGCTCCTCACCTCTGACAAGCCCCGTTGCATTTGCCTTCCCAGCCTGGGTTCATGCCTGGCTGATGGGCGGCTGATCTGTTAAATGATAATGATTAGGATTTAATAGGCTGCAATGCTTCGCGTGTCTACCAGATGGCATAAATTCATGAATTGTAATGCAGTATATATATATATGTAGTGTGCAGTATTGCAGCCAACGGGAATAAAATGCTTCAATCCCTGCCGGAAAATAACTCAATGCACTCGGGCAGAAAACAGTCACAAACCTCAATACACCCGGGTATACCCGAATTCGTGGGACTAGCCGAGCTCGAATAAAGTGTGTCGCCAGTGTAGTACAACGTCATCTGTCAAGGGGCCACTGAATGGCCTATTCCCTTATTAGGGTAAGCCGCGAAGGTCACACTCAAATGAAAATAAAAAACTTTTAATCAATAATGTTTAAAAACGACGAGACACCATAAAAATGCATACACAATGCATATTAAAATCCCCAAATGTGTGTAGGCACAGAAGCAGGCAAAGGACTCTCAATGTCCAGAGCCTAGGGATAGGCTGCCACAATACTGCATAAATCCACACAATAGGTATGTGTGGTTGCGTGACCAAAGTTAAATAAAGCAATGGTATGCTGCAGTAGGTAATGGAGTATCAAAAACTCCTCGGTTAGGTGAGATACAACCTGATCGTAAGCGTGTCAGCGGCTGCAGTTCCAGGAAGTGACCGGGACTGGTCGTGCCTTCTCCACAAGCCGCGTGGACATCAGCGTGATGACGTCACGTGTACTTCAACGTAGAAAGTAAGGTCAACCCAAAAAAGTTCTCTAAGTATCTTAATAACAAAAAAATGAGAAAAGAAAATATAGGACCCTTTCACTGTGAGATGCGTAGGCAGATTATTGGAGATAAGGAAAAAGCAGAGGTATTAAACACATTCTTTGCCTCTGTGTTTACCAGGGAAGAATCAAGTTCAATAGTAGTGCCGCAGGAGGAAGCCACAACCTCCATATTAATGAACAATTGGTTAACTGAGGAAGAAGTTCATAAGCAACTTGAAAAAATTAAAGTAAATAAGGCACCTGGCCCCGATGTCATACATCCAAGAGTTATCAATGTGTTAAGCTCAGTAATAGCCAAACCATTATATTTAATATTCAAAGACTCCATTTCCACAGGCTCAGTAGCACAAGATTGGCGTAAAGCAGATGTGGTGCCTATATTTAAAAAGGGAGCTAGATCACAACCGGGAAATTACAGACCTGTAAGCCTGACTTCAATAGTGGGGAAACTACTTGATGGAAAATACAGGATAATATTCAGGAATACCTAATGGAAAACAAAATTATTAGTAATCGTCAGCATGGATTTATGAAGGATAGATCATGCCAAACTAACCTTATTTGTTTCTTTGAGGAGGTAAGTAGGAATTTAGACCAGGGTAATGCAGTTGATGTGGTCTACTTAGATGTTGCAAAGGCTTTTGATACGGTTTCACACAAGAGGTTGGTGTACAAAATAAAGAAAATTGGACTCAGTAATAATATATGCACCTGATTGAAAACTGGTTAAAGGACAGACAACAGAGGGTTGTCATAAATGGAACTTTTGCAGGTTGGGCTAAAGTAGTGAGTGGAGTACCTTAGGGATCGGTACTGGGACCACTGCTTTTTAACTTGTTTATTAATGACCTTGAGGTTGGGATCGAGAGCAAAGTCTCCATATTTGCTGATAATACTAAATTGTGTAAGGTAATAGAATCAGAGCAGGATGTAATTTCTCTTCAGAAGGACTTGGAGAGACTGGAAACGTGGGCAGATAAATGGCAGATGAGGTTTAATACAAATAAATGTAAGGTTATGCATTTGGGATGCAAGAATAAAAAGACGACATACAAATTAAATGGAGATATATTGGGGGAATCCTTGATGGAGAATGATTTAGGAGTGCTTGTAGACAGCAGGCTTAGCAATAGTGCCCAAAGTCATGCAGTAGCTACAAAGGCAAACAAGATCTTATCTTACATCAAACGGGCAATGGATGGAATGGAAGTAAACATAATTATGGCCCTTTACAAAGCATTAGTAAGACCACACCTTGAAAATGGAGTACAATTTTGGGCACCAATCCTAAGAAAAGACATTATGGAACAAGAGAGAGTGCAGAGAGGAGCCACCAAATTAATAAAGGGGATGGACAATCTAACTTATGAGGAGAGGCTAGCTAAATTAGATTTATTTACATTAGAAAAGAGGCGTCTAAGAGGGGATATGATAACTATATACAAATATATTCAGGGACAATACAAGGAGCTTTCAAAAGAACTATTCCTCCCACGGGCAGTACAAAGGACTCGGGGCCATCCCTTAAGGTTGGAGGAAAGGAGATTTCCCCAGCAACAAAGGAAAGGGTTCTTTACAGTAAGGACAGTTAAAATGTGGACTTCATTACCCATGGAGACTGTGATGGCAGATACAATAGATTTGTTCAAAAAAAGGTTGGACATCTTTTTAGATGGGAAAGGTATACAGGGATATACCAAATAAGTATACATGGGAAGGATGTTGATCCAGGGATTAATCCGATTGCCAATTCTTGGAGTCAGGAAGGAATTAATTTTTCCCCTTATGAGATATCATTGGATGATATGACACCGCGGTTTTTTGTTTGCCTTCCTGTGGATCAATAAGTAAGTATAGATATAGGATAAAGTATCTGTTGTCTAAATTTAGCATAGGTTGAACTTGATGTACCTACGTCTTTTTTCAACCTCATCTACATTGTAACTATGTAACTATGTAATGTCAGAGGCATCAATTTCAAGAGTAAAAGGAAGTTTAGGATCAGGATGGGTAAGAACAGGGGCGGACACAAATGCCTTCTTGAGAAGTGCAAAAGACTGAAGCACAGAAGTGGGCCAGGAAGCAGGATCTGCTCATTTCTTGGTTAATTCCGTGAGTGGGGGCACCTGAGAAGACAAATTCTGGATAAACCTGCGATAATAATTTGAGAATCCAATAAATTGCTTCACTGCTTTAAGTGTGGTGGGCTGAGGCCAATCCAGTACTGCTTTGACCTTGGCAGGATCCATGGTGAGGCCAGTGTCAGAAATGATATATTCAAGAAAAATAGTAGAGGTTTGAGGAAAATGACATTTCTCGAGTTTGGCAAAAAGTCTGGTCATACGTATGCGAAGGAGCACTTGTTTAACATGTTTAATGTGTTCCTGTTTGGATTTAGAAAAGATTAGGATGTCATCGAGATAGATGATTACAAAGGAGTTGAGAAGATTCCTAAAAACTTAATTGACGAAATATTGAAACACGGCTGGGGCGTTGCACAGACCAATAGGCATGGCCAGGTACAGTGGCGGCCGCCTTTATCCTAATGCGGCTGTATTGGCGCAACTCTGATTACCGCGGTCAGATGCAGTATTTTTTTTTTCCGGAATATGCTCCGGTATTGTAGCGCTCGTAATATTGAATGCATGAACGTGAATGCGGTATGAATGCGGCATGAACGCGGTGAAGTGCGGTGAAGTGCGGTGAAGTGCGTGGCATTCGGAAAATATCCCAGAAAAAATTCGGAGATGTTGGAGAATAAATGGGATTGCGGCTGTACTCATAATGTCCATCTCTGGTGTTGAAAGCAGTTTTCCATTCATCACCCTGACGGATCCTGACAAGATTGTAGGCACCTCGTAGATTCAATTTAGAGAAAATATTAGCTCCTTGTAATCGATCGAAAAGTTCAGAAATGATGGGAAGAGGATAACGATTTTTCACGGTAATTTTGTTGAGATCCCGGTAGTCTATGTAATAACGTAAGGCTCCGTCCTTCTTCTTCACGAAGAAAAAACCAGCGCCCGCAGGAAAGGTGGACTTACGTATAAATCCTTTCTGTAAATTCTCTGCAATATATTCCTTCATTGCCTTGGTTTCAGGCATAGACAACAAGTAAGAGGTTCCCCTTGGTGATGTAGGGCCTGGAAGCAGATCAATGGGACAATCGAACGGACGATGAGGAGGAAGAACCTCATATTTGACCATATCGAACAACTCCCAGAACTCGGCATACTCCTCTGGCAATTGTACCCTTTCCTTCTCTTCGGACACGGTGGTACCCCGAATACTACTTGCTTCAATGATGCAGTTGTTTTTGCAGAAAGAGCTCCCCTGAATGGGTTCTTTGTTGAGCAAGTCCACCCGGGAGTTATGAATCTGTAACCAGGGAAGGCAGAGGATCACGCTAATGGATGGTGTGTGAATAACATTGAGTTGAATCTTTTCCAGGTAATTATTCTCAATTTTGAGATGAAGTACCCCAGAGACGGTGAGATAAAAGCTGGCTGAAGAGGTCTTCCGTAATTGGCTTCAAGAGCAATGGGACTTTTTCGACGCCTAGTAGGGACCAGATGCGAATGCTTGATATATGAAGTTTCCCCCAGAACATGAATAGAGGAAAGCAAGCGTAGAGACTTGGAAGCCCTCCCCAAAGAGAGTGATGGGGAGAAGAATGCGAGAAGGGAAAAGAGAAAGCGTTCCCAATGAGACTCCTCCAGGTCTAACGGGAACTTTGCGTTTCCTGACTTTTGGGGATAGAAGTAAGCAAAATGTCCAGATGAACGGCAGTAAAGACATAAACCGGCATTCTTGCATCGTTGCTTCTCGGATTTGGAAAGACTGGTACCCCCAATTGCATAGGTTTGGATGTATCCGGGAGCGGAATCTCAGATTGGCTCACCTGACCGGGAGTGATCCGGGGTGGAGTGACACGATGATGAACACCCTCTGATCTCCTTTCCTATAAGAGATGATCCACCTTGATGCAGTTTAGTTCTCGATTAGTTCTTCCAAATCGGTCGGGCGATCGTTGGTTGCCAGTTCATCCTTCAAGGCTTCGGATAGCCCCTGCCAGAAGGCCGCGGACAGGGCTTCGTCATTCCAATCTGTATCTGCAGCTATAGTCCTAAATTCAAGTGCGTATCTAGCAACAGGACAATTCCGTTGAGAAACATGGAATAGTGCAGAGGCAGCAGGGTGTATCAAACACCTTCCGGAACTCCCTGGTGAAGGATCCGATATCCTAAGTGAGGTTGGATCTTCTTTCCCAGATGGGAGAGGCCCAGGCAAGAGCGTTGTTCATGAGAAGAGAAACAATATATGCCACTTTGGCACGGGGTGCTGTGAAGCAGGATGGGTTCATTTCGAATTGGATAAAGCACTGGTTAAGAAATCCCCGGCACTCGTGAGGGTCACCCCCAGAGCGATTAGGAGCAGGTAACCGGGGTTCTTGGGAGATGTGTGAAGAGGCCATAGTGGCAGACTCAGGGACAGCAGGGGCAAGAGGGGACCGAGGCTCTTGGAGAGAACGAGTAAGAGACCTGAAGTTCTCCTGAAGGGAATGGATGCTTTGATCACTAAACACTAATTTTTCCTCAATACTGGACAGGTAGTTTGCGTGTGTGCTCAGGACTCTTCCTAACTCAGCAGGGTCGAAGTTTGTGTGGCTGAGCATACTGTAACACCTAGCTCACTACAAACAAAGCGCGACCGCGGTGCTGAGGTAGGGAATTGAGTAACGCCAACCCACAGCCACGTGGCCACGCCTAGAATGTAGATTGGTCGTGCAAGCCAGGTCAGGAGTATAGACGTGAGAGTAGCAGAGGGTACTTGCCAGATCAGGATTGGAGAGTAGCGGATCGTCTGGGTACGTAGCCAAGTTCAGGATTGTAGAGTAGCGGATCGTAAGGGTGCGTAGCCAGGTTCAGATATGGAGACTGGAGGAAGGTAGGTGTAAATCCGGATCAGATGAGTAGAAGAGAGAAGGAGCACAGCTAGTTACATCCAAGATGGTGCGTTGTCCTATACCATTGCTAAGCTGTCTAATAAAGGATAAGATAATTTTTCCTTTGGCTGGAGTTGCCCTTATTCATATATTTGCATCTTGGATGTAACTAGCTGTGCTCCTTCTCTCTTCTACTCATCTGGACCTTCACTTCTAAGGACTGCATGCTGAGGAATCCATTTATCTGGAACACACAGTCAGGTAAAGGGCTATAGCCCCTGTGTTGTTACCTCTCTAGTACTGGACTGTTTATACATTATACCCCAGGGGTGAATGATCTCATATTGGGGACTACACGCTGTGGTAGCTGTGTGGGCACCACTAGGTCCCCATTCTACCCTGGGAAGATTATTTCTGCTATTATGTAATTGTTCCTGGATATTGGATTTACTTCAAAAAGACTTATGTTTTTGTGAGCTTACTGTGGTGATGCACCAATATACCACATAACCTAATTATCCAGATCAGGAGTAGAGGGTGCGGAGTCAAAGGTACGTAGCAGGGTCAGGCAGCAGCAGGATCAACAGACAAGGCAAAAAAGGCAAGGTAGGAAATGCAGGAACAGGATGCGGCAAGACACGGCGTAACACAAGAATATGCTCAGCAATGAGAGTCTGGAGCAAGAGGGTACTGTATATAAAGGGAGATCCTCCAATGAAGTGCCAGGGCAGAACCAGGAAACCGAATCCTATAGGCTGCTGGTGCACACAGGTGTGCCCTATGATGCAACCTGATCAGGAACGGAGGCGGGACCGAGCGCGCGCCGACCTGCGCGCGTCACTGAGGTCAGGGGGCGGAGTTCGGTGCACAAGTCACTCCCACGCCGGTCCTGTCCATCACCGGGGTGGGGGCGAAGACTCGGGAGTGCGTCATAGGGGAGGCTGGATGAGCACACTCGCCACGCGCCGCAGCGAGGGGCGGAGGTGGAGCCAGCGGGTGGGCAGACAGGCGCCGGGGCCGGGAGAGTGCGCATCCTGGGTGTCCATGGCAGCAGGTGTTTCCAGGTGAGGAGACGGTCTCCAGCCGCCAGGATGGCGGATCCTCACACTTTTATACTTTTTTCCCAATGGTATACACTGATGAGTGTGTTTTTATAACAATGTTTCAAAGCCTGCCCATCTTCTTCATTTTTCCCTGCAAAAAATATAATCCCAAAGTATTACTTGTAGATTAGACCTCAGTTTATTAAAATCTGCCTTTCTATTTATACATACAGTATATCATATATAGTACTTTTTTTTTTTTAATTTTAACCATTGGGTATACTTATCCCCCTGGTCTTCAAAGTGAACAAAGTGAAATAGTCATTGCAGAGATCTGGAAATGGTCTAAAAAGAATTAATTAAAGAAACTAGAAACACGAATTGTTGCCAAATCGATGGCCCAACACTAAAATCATCAATGTTTTTTATATTGTAGATATCTTGGTCATCTTATTTAATAGCCATTTAAATCCACAGATTGTTTCCATTCATCAAGAACCTTTTGTATATGTGAAGGCTGCAGAACTTGATGGAACTTGTAAAGAAGAATACACAATCAATGCGGATCCAATAAAAAAGGTCATTTGCAATGGGCCCAATGAAACCATCCCAGGTAATTATAAAGTATATTTTTCTTGGTCCAGTGGTTCTTAAAACTCTCCTTGAGGCCCGGGGTGTGACCCAGTTTCAGAGGCAACCAACAAACATTCTGTTCCAATACACATAACAGCAGTTATCTGTGTGCAAGTGCTGTGACTATTCCTAAATCCTGGTGTGCTTGTGGGGTTTTAGAACCACTACTTGGGTTAAAGACTTTGTGGAATCTTTTGCTAAAATAGTAACTCTTCTGTTCACTGACCAAAGCTGTTAATTGATTGGCTTTGCAATTCTTTAACCTTTCTGCTGCCCAGAAGATGTACCTGGTACTTCACATGCACTGACATGCTCAATGCCCTCTTGAGGTACCAGGTACATCATCATTAAGATGCAAATTTTCTAGGGGATGATGGTATGGACCGCACAATTGGAGTGGTTAACCAGATCAAAATGAAAGTGGAGCATGGGCAGTGGTCTACCAAAGTAATGACATGGCAGCAAATGCTGGACGTCCGGTCGTGCTGGGGTGTTTCGCCAGTTTCAGGAGGGAAAAGGGTTAAAGGGACAGTTCCACATAGTGATATAACAAACATTTTTTTTAGACATATCAGTGTAATTGACTTTCTTAACCCTGCCTGAGGAGCCACATGATTGCTCTGTCACTGATGATTGAACGGAAGGGGAGGAGCTTCCCCTTCCATCTGCCATCAGTGCAGATCACGTCCTGTGCTCTACCCAGAGTGCCAGAACCCATGATGTAGTACCTATGTCCTTGGTCATTCAAAGGGTTAAATATATTTAATTCCACCTAACGTATACAGTTAGGCCCGGAAATAATTGGACACTGATAGAAGTTCTGTTATTTCGGCTGTGTACCAAAATAAATTCAAGTTACCGTTAAATAATGAATATGGGCTTAAAGTGCAGTCTATCAGCTTTAATTTGATGGTATTCACATCCAAATTGGAGAAAGAGTTTAGGAATTACATCTCTTTAATATGTAGCCCCCTCTTTTTCAAGGGACCAAAAGTAATTGCACAATTGACTCAAAAGCTGTTTCAGGGACAGGTGTGGGCTATTCCTTCGTTATTTCATCATCAATTCAGCAGGTAAAAGGTCTAGAGTTGATTCCAGGTGTGGCATTCACATTTGGAAGCTGTTGCTGTGAACCCACAACACGCGGTCAAAGGCGCTCTCAATGCAAATGAAACAGGGTATCCTTAGGCTGCAAAAAAAAAAAAAAAGAAAATCCATCAGAGAGATAGCAGGAACATTAGGAGTGGCCAAATCAATAGTTTGGTACATTCGGAGAAAAAAAGAACGCACTGGTGAGCTCTGCAACACAAAAAGGCCTGGACGTCCACAGAAGACAACAGTGGTGGATGATCGTAGGATCCTTTCCATGGTAAAGAAAAACCCCTTCACAACATCCAGCCAAGTGATGAACATTCTCCAGGAGGTAGGCATATCATTATCCAAGTCTACCATAAAGAGAAGACTTCACGAGAGCAAATACAGAGGGTTCACCACAAGGTGCAAGCCATTCAAAAGCCTCAATAATAGAAAGGCCAGATTAGACTTTGTCAAACAATATCTAAAAAAGCCAGCCCAGTTCTGGAACAGCATTGTTTGGACAGATGAAACTAAGAGCAACCTGTACCAGAATGATGGGAAGAGAAAAGTACGGAGAAGGCTTGGAACGGCTCATGATCCGAAGCATATCACATCATCTGTAAAACATGGTGGAGGCAGTGTGATGGCATGGGCATGCATGGCTTACAATGGCACTGAATCACTAGTGTTTATTGATGATGTGACAGAAGACAGAAGAAGCCGGATGAATTCTGAAGTGTATAGGGATATATTGTCTGCTCAGATTCAGCCAAATTCAGCGAAGTTGATTGGATGGCGCTTCACTTTACAGAAATACAATGACCCAATACATATTGCGAAAGCAACCCATGAGTTTTTGAAGGCAAAGAAGTGGAATATTCTGCAATGGCCGAGTCAATCACCTGATCTCAACCCGATCGAGCATGCATTTCACTTGCTGAAGACAAAACTTAAGACAGAAAGACCCACGAACAAACAACAACTGAAGACAGCTGCAGTAAAGGCCTCGCAAAGCATCACAAAGGAGGAAACCCAGTGTTTGGTGATGTCTATGCGTTCCAGACTTCAAGAAGTCATTGCCTGCAGAGGATTCTCGACAAAGTATTAAAAATGAACATTTTATTTATGATTGTGTTCATTTGTCTTATTACATTTGAGCCCCTGAAATAAGGGGACTGTGTATGAAAATGGTTGCAATTCCTAAACGTTTCATACGATATTTTTGTTCAACCCCTTGAATTAAAGCTGAAAGTCTGCACTTCTATTGCATCTCGGTTGTTTCATTTCAAATCCATTGTGGTGGCGTACAGAGCCAAAATTATGAAAATTGTGTCAGTGTCCAATTATTTCCGTACCTAACTGTATGTTTCAATTATTTGTTTCTTGTGTACAACTGTGCCCATTTCTATTTTCTTCAGGTCCACTTTATTCAAATGTTACCTAGTACTCATTGTTCTTGCCCATTATCGCTTTAAACTAGTTATGCTTTATTAGCCACACAAAACATCAAAGGGAAGAATCTGGAGGAAAACCCTGACGTGCATATACATCACATTACAAACAGTTTTATCATGAGCGACTATGTAAATATTGTTAACAGATACTATTGTATATACTCTGAAAAGTGTGATTTGCATGTTGTTATGCAAAATAAAATGTGACAATATCTTTGAGGCAATCCTCTCATAGTCTATATAAGGGGAAGAGATACACGAAGCAAACCCAATGACAACTTTCAATGAAATTTCAGCCAAAGCTCTATTGAACGCCCCCTGCTTTGGGTAAAATGATCTCAATTACCTATTCTATAAACTCTGATTAGATTTCATCGGAGAAATGTATCCGGTTTTTATGTCTAGCTTAGGTTGCCACACCAGCCCACTTTGAGTAGCTATATTGCCATCACACTCGTTGAACAAAGAAAACCACAACAATATTGTATTATCCCCCTATTAGCCTAGCACCCATAAGGCATGCATGCCCAACCAAAAAAAAACATCTGAAATAAATCTAATGACTGATGGCTGAAAAAATATAACAAATATAAAAACCATAAAAAATACACCCCAGACCCTTTTCCTATTTGTAATTCAAAAGCCCAATGGCGTATTTTTAGTCTAGGCCCATCCATGGGTCTGCAACTAGGGGGATCTTGACCCAATGTCTTTGCCCCTCAGTTGAACTCTCTTCTTAGGTGAGTTGTTCTTATCTTCTTCTTTTTTTCTTTCTGACATCTTCTGTCTTCTTTCTTCAGCCACCAGATGTGGCCTCTCATTTAACCACCAGAGTTCTGTGAGGGCCTTGGCCTTTTATATTGGCTAGGGCCATTGAAGAACATGTGCCATCTAGTTTCGTTATAGCAACCAATCAGATTAGTTGCTGCAACATATGATTGCCGCTATTACAGATGACATAACTGATTTTGCCAAGAATGGGAAGTATATATAATATGGGCCTAATGGGATCCAAATGCCTTTCTGAGTTTTGTTAATTTCGTGTAAAGGGGAAAGTGGCCGCCAAACATTGTATTCTGTACTTCAAAAATGTTTTGCATACGTTATACTAAATACATGGGTGCACTTCTTCTTCTTTTAATATATTTGCCGCGGGCAGCAGTACTATTGTTTTGTGCTTTATTTATACCGGGCCTGTCACGGAAGAACAGGTTATTTACACCTTTTTACCAGGATCATTCATTGAGCAAAACAAGATAATGAAATAAATTGTAATTTATTCACACAAATTCGCGTACACACTATGATACACAAAATACAGACGAAAAAGACACTTACTGGGGGTCGAAAACTAGACTCGCCTAGGTGCTGGGAACTCTAAATAAGAGGTTTACCCTGACGGGGACTTAGCCCAGAATCTCCTGGGTCCTAAATCAGCGTGAAGTTCCACACGCTACCGCTTCCTTCTCTTCTGAGAACTTGGACTTATCTTGACCGCGAGCTGCCACCGATTCTCTGGACCCGAAATTGGCATCAAATCCCAGCCGCGACTGCTACGTTCGATTTTGAGAACTTGGACGCAAAAGCTGGACTTAGAATCTGGCAGGTAAGTTTTCTTGGCTTGAAATCGATGTCGGTCGCTCTGCTATTCGTGCAAGAGCAACTTTGAAAAGCCCGCCTGCGCTCTTACTACTGGGAATCTCAAATCTCATTGGCTCAGACATTTCTTATAGTATTTGGAGTTTCATTCATGAAACTTAGCAGCCAATCACCGTGTGGGAACTTTCTCAGTAGCCAATCAGAGCCAAACCAGTCTGAAAAGCAAGGTCAGCGGGAAATATGAAATTGCCAAGGGACATGCGCAAGTTTGTCACCTCCATCCTTGGCTATCGCCTGCCATTGTCCTCCGGACCTGGGTACTTGAGCCCTTCCCTGTTACCAAAATGGCTTTCACACCTTAGGCATCTCTGGCTACTTTGAACTCCGATGTCCAGCAGACTTACTGGCACCTACGGGTTAGCCCAGGCAGTCTGTTTGAACATCGGTTCTTAAAGTAACAGCTCATTACAGTACACAATAGTACATTACTGTATTAAAACAGCATTAATAAAATATACTTTAATACATCCTAAGTCTATGGGTATGAGGAATAGAATAGAAAGATGCACTTTTGTTTCTATCAGCCTTTATTCCCCACACACTATCTATTGGACTTACCCTGGACTCTGAGAGTCCCCTTACAACCTTATCTATGGTTGGAGCACCTATGAACCAAATACAGGTTCTGGGCTACCTGGGCATTAACTGGGGTACCCCCCTTAACCTAGGGATCATCTCAGTTACAGGGACATGTTTCATCCCTGTGCTTCATTTACCTTTCTGGGCTATGCTGAAGCAGGGAAACCTAGCGGTGAGTCGCGCAAACGGTTTCAAGGGGAGATATTGCCGGGACAATGTGCCTACATGTATCCGAGAATCAGGCATGATTCCCGGGTACATGTTTGGGGGAACCGACAATTCCAGACGCCAACTACGTAGGCACATTCGGACAACAATTCCTCTGCAAAATCCCCCTTGAAACTCATGCCCTAGCAATCCCTGCTCGCTGGCATTGTGTGTATTGTATGTCTTTATTGATATAGCGCCAAAAGTGTACTTAGCGCTTCACAAAGAATACAGTACAGGGAATTATACTAATACAATAAGTGCAGCAAAATCAGACAATAGGAAAGGAAATCAATGCCCCGAAGATCTTACAATCTTAAGAGGTTTGATGGGGAATTTACAGAGACAATAGGCAAGGGAATAAGTGCTGTAGATGGCAGTGCTTGGCCACAAAGGGTGGTAGGAGTGACTAAGTGTGGGTGAATAGCCATGAGTAAGGGCTATTGGGATGCTTTATTTGTGGGGCAAGTTTTAAGGTTAGTCAGTATTAAAATGAGAGGGTTAACACAATTTACAGGGGAAGAGATGGCAGGGAGTCGTGGGTGAGATCAGGTGTGTATGTCTGGTTTCAGGATTAGGGGAGATCCCCAGCAGCAGGAAGGAGTAGTTAGTCCTGCATTTTGCGGCCAAGTTCTATTTTCCGCTTTGCTCGCGGTTAAGGTATAAGGTATAGAGGTATAGAGGCTGGTTAAGGTATAGAGGCTGGTTAAGGTATAGAGGCTGGTTAAGGTATAGAGGCTGGTTAAGGTCTAGAGGCTGGTATCTTCCCGGAGGAAAGTACTGTGAAGTTTGTGGACCCGGAGCAGACAGGGTAAGCCTTCTGAATCAGGCGCCCAGCACCTAGTTAGGCTAGTGTCTCCCCCGGAGTCCCAGTAAGTGTATATTTTCTGTATTTTGCGTAATATCTGTATGTCTGCTGCTCTCACCAGAATAAATCTCATTTTATTCCACTACCTTGTTTTGCCTGGTGAATGATCCCAGTAGGTAAAGGTGTTAAAAGTAGTGGTCTCAAGTGACAACCCCCCCCCCCCCCCAATACACATACCCATTTCCCAGTAAACATACCTTCCCCTCCCCAATATACATACCCCCCTCCTCAATACAGATACCCTCCAATACACATAATACAACCCCTCACCCAACACACACACACTTCCCCCCTCTATGAATTTTACCTGAGGGGGTGGGAATAGGGGTGCTTTGGTCGGTCTGCAGCTAATGCACAGCTTAGCCGGAGTGGGGGCGAGGACACAGGCAGAAGGGGGAAGGTTTGGCTTTGGGGAGTGACAGCCCCTCCCTGGAAGCAAGCAGTGACAACAGCTGCAGCATCCGCCAGTGTGGAACTCGGGGCGGAATAAAAAGGTACCGGTACTGCGTAATGTGCCATGCCGGCCCCAAAAAAGCACTGCTTATATCAATATTAAGTACACACTGTTTGAAGCATATAAGAACCACTAGCCATACTGTATCTATTCTGCCCATTTTCCTTTCTATTGTGAAGCCTCTAACTACAGATCCTATTATATCCCTGGCTTTCTTGCATATTTAGGAAAGCTTTGTGTCCATCTCCAGCATTTTTTAATTCCCGTACTGTTTAAGCCAAGGATATCCAAATCCAATCCTCAAAGGCTACAATCCGATCACGTTATCACTATGTCCCTGCTGCAGCACAGGTGGCTCAATATGTGGCTCAGTCTTGGACTGAACCAAATGTGCTGAAGCAGGGATATCCAGAAAACCTGACCTGTTGGTAGCTCATGAGGACTGCATTGACTTTCCCTTGTATAAAAGCCTTCGCCACCTCTGTTTGGAGGCTGCTCCATGGTTCCTTTCCATCCCCCATGTCCCGAGCCCCCCACCCTCCAGCGTCAGTGCATGATCTCGTGTTCTAGTACTTCTCTTTCTCTAAAATATGCTGCATCAAGCTGTTTTGTTTCAATAGGTCGCCCAACTGTACCTCAGTGCTGCTACGGGTTCTGCATTGACTTACTTATTAAACTCGCTAGAGAAATGCATTTCACGTATGAAGTTCATCTAGTAGCAGATGGTAAATTTGGAACTCAAGAGCGGGTGAGTGTTTACAGATTCAATTTTATTTTAATGGCATGTACACTGTTGTGCTGTTCTCAGTACAGTACATCTCGTGCAGGGGTATTCAACTCCAGCCCTCAAGGGCCACCAACAGTCAGGATTTCAGGATATCCCTGGTGGCTCAGTCATCGACTGAGCCACCTGTGCTGAAGCACCGATTTCATGAAAACCTGACCTGTTGGTGGCCCTTGAGGGCTGGAGTTGCCCACCCCAGGTCTAATGGATACAGATGTAGCAGCTGTTATTACACCCGCAAACATGATGCGCTGAATTAATGCTTATGCGATATTTAACACATTACTTAAAGCTGCAGACAAAGCAAATCCTACGTGTGTTTTTAAAAATAAATAAAACTGTACTGTACAGTTCTGTACTTCGAGAAAATACTTGTACGGCGGCTTCAAAAGAACCTGTCAGAATAGCTGCTGGATCGGAAGAAGAGGGCCAGAGCGCAGGAGGGCTGCAGGGGAGGAGCAGGCCCCAGCGGTCTGACGTTGAATGTCCCTGCTTCCTGTGTCTGGCAACGCTCTGCAGACAGAGCAGGAGTAGGAGAGATCAGGGGCTGGTCAGGTGTGTAGCAGGGCTGTGTGTACTGAGCTTGCTGCATGTGATTTAGTGTACAGTGTGTGGAATTGGAAGAGATGTTTGTTAATCAGTGACAGAGCACAGACTGCTAATAAATAAACTCGTACTCCTTCATCACCCCCGCATCCCCGCCCCCCGGGGGGTTTCGGCTTCCAGTTAAAGGTGCAGTCACAGTCCAGAGACCCACTGGCATTAAAATAAAGTGAAATCACTCAGCCGTTCAACATGCACAAAGTGCACAGATTGTTTCAGGATTAAAGAAACATCTACTAACTGTTCATATATCAGGGAATGTACCCTCTCTATACAGCTGTATGTTCTGGCTCACTGTTTTTTGTAGTCCTGGTTCATAAGGAGGGAAATATTAGTCTGTCTGGTTATGAGGGCAGGACAGCCGGCTGCAAAAGAACCAAGTTAGAGTAGCTGGTGGATCGGAAGAAGATGCAAGAATGCAGGAGGACTGCAGGGGAGGAGCAGGCATGTCTGACATGGAATGTCCCTTCTCCTGGTGTCTGACCTGCAGCAGCACTCTGCTCCTGCTAATGCTCCTGACCTGGCACCCTGCTTCTGGTGTCTGCCCTGCAGCAGCACTCTGCTCCTGCTAATGCTCCTGACCTGGCACCCTGCTTTGCAATTCTCTTCAGTCACACAGGACAGGAGGCACAGCTGATATTGAAAGAAAGGGTAGGCTATCTGAATTTTACTCAGTGCACTCTAATATTACTGAAACACAAGGAAAAACACCCCATACCAGTAAAAAAAAAGGTATAAAAAATAATATTGCTAAGTAGGAGGGTGGATGACAAATAGAGGCAAATAGGAAAAAAAAGGGGGAAGAGGGAAGGGAGGTAGATAAGGGGTGAATGAATGCCCCCCCCCCCAAATAATTGCCTGTGTGATATTGACAGTCCACCAAAAGAAACAAATATTACCAGATACCAGCCAAATAATTAGATAGTGATCCATCTCATAAACATGTTACAGCTCCAAATGTTATGATAAGTGCAATGTTCTTCAGCTAGGAATTTGAGAATAAGATTTTAGTGCATTCATGGTTCTCTCATCCCTGAGCTACTGTCTTCTGGTCGCTATAACCCTGCAGTTCTACAAACACTTTACAGTCTATGAGGGATAATAGTTAATGTCCCTAACTAAGCATTGAGAATTTAAACAATATTAAACAATGCATTTGCAGCAGGCGTCTATTGACGTCAACAGAAAGGCTGCGTCGCCGCTGGCGCTGACCGCACTCATGCTTGAGAGCGGTGACATCACCAACTCTCTAAGCATGAGCACCGGGTGTCCAGGCTATTTTGCAAGCTCGAGCGGGGGTGGGTGGGGGGTTGGCGTTGCGCGCATTGTGTGAGCGGGGATTTACACATATAGATTTATGTAAGTAAAAGCGGCAATCACCGCGCGCTCAGCGTGGTCAGCGCCAGCGGGGCCGCAGCCAAAGGGGGTTCGGGAGAGGAGATGATGAGAATCTACTTGAGATTGTCATATATGATATCGTACATGTCAATATAATGTTGAAATATAAAAACTTACATATGTATTTGTATTCACATTTGTATAGTATACCGTTTAAAGTTATTTTGTTTTTTTCATGTGATTTTGATTACATCAGGCAGGGGGGGCCGGACAAATATAGATGAAAAGGGGGGCTCGGCATAAAAAGTTTGCTCACTCCTGCTGTAAAGAACCCTTTCCTTTGTTGCTGGTGAAATCTCCTTTCGTCCAACCTTAAGGGATGGCCCGAGTCGTTTGTACTGACCTTGGGATACATAGTTCTTTTGAAAGCTCCTTATACTGTCCCAGAATATATTTGTATATAGTTATCATATCCCCTCTTAGATGCCTCTTTTCTAATGTAAATAAATCTAATTTAGCTAGCCTCTCCTCATAAGTTAAATTGTCCATCCCCTTTATTAATTTGGTGGCTCTTCTCTGCACTCTCTCTAGTTCCAGAATGTCTTTTCTAAGGAGTGGTGCCCAAAATTGTACTCCAAATTCAAGGTGTGGTCTTACTAATGCTTTAAAAGGGGCATAATTATGTTTGCTTCCCTTCCATCCATTGCCCGTTTGATGCAAGATAAGATCTTGTTTGCCTTTGCAGCTACTGCATGACTGTGGGCACTATTGCTAAGCCTGCTGTCTACAAGCACTCCTAAATCCTTCTCACTCAAGGATTCCCCCAATTTATCCCCATTTAATTTGTAAATCGCCAGTTTGTTCTTGCTTCCCAAATGCATAACCTGTACAATTTGTGATACCATCACTGTCCTCTAGGTGCTGAAATAGGGCAGCTATGGGACTTTCCAACACACGGAGTTAATCTCCCTAGAGAAGCCAGCAGCAGCAGCTGCAGCCTAATTGGGCAGGCTGAACTCCTAATTGCCCATGGAGTTTTGAATGAATAAGGAAGTGTTTTAAGGCAGACACAGAGCTGCCATGCTGAGAGACTGACTGCTGCTCCCAGAGAAGGGGGACAGAGAAGAGTTCTCCCCAGCTATGTGAATCTGGCACAGTCCCCTAGGCTCGCTAGACAGTGCCTACTGGGACTGAAGATGGAAGGATGCGAGACCATGCTGAAGCGGGGATATCCTGTCCTTAACATTGGATTTACAGAGGAGAGATTATCTGAGCTCTTGTGGGGCTGAGGTCCCCTAGGAAGGAAGGATGCGAGGCCACGCTGAAGCGGGGACGTCTGCCCCAAACCCTGGAGTAACAGATAAGCAAAACACTTTATTGCTGTGTTCAGAGACTGTATATTTTCAGCTGTAATAGTACCTTTTTGGGGTGGTAACCAGCTTAGCTGTCCATCCAGGTAGTAAGCGTTGAAGCTGAATGTTTAGTTAGACTCCTAAGAGGAGTAGGAGTTTATTTTATGATTTTGTTTTGAATTAAAGGGACGGTGGGACTATTAGTGTATTATTTGTCCTTGTAAATAAACCCCATATAGAGAAATACTATGTTTCCTGCCTTAAATCGGGGCATAAGATCATTCGCTGTGATGGTGACATCACAATTGGTGAAGTTTAATGCGGACAGTCCAAAAGGCACTGAGCAGTGGAAACTGTGGGTTTGAAAATAAATGCGGGAATTTAAAATGGCCATGTAATATGCCTGGCCACACAAAGCAGTGCCCTTTGAGGAAGGAGCATCCCTGTGTGGCCCCGCAAAAGGAACCACAGATGTGTATATGGTGTAAAGTGTCTGGCCACACCAAACACTGCACCTTCGGGCCGTATGATAATAATGATGAGGAGCACTCTTATGGGGCCCCAAGAAAAGGACAGCCTCAGCAGCTAGAGAAATATTTTTTCCAGCAAGCCAAGCAACTGCAGAAGCAAACAATGTGCTGTGGTCACAAGGGAAAATGCAGAAGTTTTCTTTAGAAAGTGCACATTCATTACCACTTATGAGAAAGAGAGAGAATGTGTGCTCAGCACTGCTGATGTATCAGAATCTACCCCAGTAAAGAAAAAGAAGGCTGGCAATTTGCTAACAGAGGAGGCTATAGAAAATGTTAAATATGGTCCTGTGATGTCAGAAGGGAACCCCGCTGAAGGTGCTCTGCAACCTACCAGACATGAATTGGATCTTGTCCATGAACAATTAAATAATGAGCTCGAAGTCTCCCAGAAGGCGATACACATCCTCAGCACAGAGCTGGAACTCTCACGCCATGAGGTCCACGCTCTCAACACAGAGGTCTGTGAATTGAAGGATGCTGAGGAAGAGATCCAGATTCGTTTAGAGACGGTAAAAAGAGCAAATGCAAGTCTGAGATGGAAAATTTCAGATTTGACTGACCAGGTCAGTGAAGGAAAGTTAGAAGTGCAGGAAGCACACCTACTGCAGAGCTAGGTGCAAGGTCTGCGTACGAGGCCAAGGTGAAACAGGCAGATGCTGAGGAGATGTGGCGAGTGTTACAGAAAGCAAGGGTCCAGGCTGCTAACCAAGTACAAGTGCTACAGGAACGGCTGCGTACCCAGTGTTTCCCCATAGAGCAGTATGAGGAGCTGAAGGTCACCCTGTGTGTCATCAGTACATCACTAGAGACGGACCTTAGATGCCAGGTGACTCTGTATGAGAGGGAGCGGGAAAATGTTCGGAAACTGGAGCAAGAGATGGAGAAGCAGAGCGGCTGCTCCATCCCCAAAAGTCAGTACACCCAGGAGAAAGAGGCATAGAAAACAGAATCAGCAGCGATCGTAGCGACAAAAACTGCAGAGATTCAAAATATGAAGGATGCTCTGACGCAAACCCAGAGCAAGAACAGGGAAGAGGGGAAGGCACTGAGAGGAGTTTTGCAGGAGCAAATTGCAGAACTACAGATGAAGATTGCTACTGTAAGCTCAAGATACAGCTCTCCAAAAAGCTAAGAGAGGGAGGAGGTGTCCATTCGTCAAGTGGCTGACCTGACACTACGCTATGGGACCGAGATGGCCACAAGCTTCTGGACGACACAACCAATGATAATGCTCTTCTGCAGCTGGAGCTGGACAAGGTCCCGGAGGAGCAATGGCAGCTACCGGTCAGAAATAGAGAAAAGGAAACCAATTTAAGCCTTGCTCTGAATTTGCTGAGAGATGTGGAATCACAACTTAACGCCAGAGAAGCTGAACTGGTTGCTGCACTGAGTGGAAAAAGAAGTACAGAAGGACAGCTTCAAGATCTGAGGAAGGACCTGGAGTCTGGGTGTGCTGGCCGCAAGATATTAGAGAAACAAAAGCGTGACCTGGGTGAGGAGCTCGAGGCTCTGAAGACTGAGCGGGATGCTACGTTGGACTCTACTGCTACCCAACAGGAGGTTTCTCAGATGAAGTTTGAGAAAAATGTTACAAACCTAAAACAGACACTTGGGCCACAGAAGCAGTCCATGGAAAAGATGGCGGTAGAGTTAAAAAGGAATGAGGCTCCACGGAACAATAATGCACAGGTGTCTCGACTACAGGAAAGGGTATTGGCCCATCTCAAGAGTCTGTATCCCACAGAAACGAATGACCATGAAGACAATGGTACAGTGAGTGCTGGAGATACCGCTCAACTGCAAAACGAGATGGCAACATTTGAACCGCCCAAGCAAGTTGTGCGCGCCTGTAAGCGTGACAATAATGCCGTTGCACTACCACAGTCTACTTTCCACAAGGCACAAAATGGAATGACCAAGTTGCGATGGAGTAGCACAGTAAGAATCCAGCCGTGCTGCGTTGCCAATGGGGTTCAAAGTGGATTCCTTGTCATGAGGGCAGCCACTGTAAAGATACAGACTCGGATGAGAATGGTATGGAAGTTTGTCCGTGATTGTAAGACGAGAAAGACCTCACAGATTGTCAAGCGACTCTCCCACTGGAGTAAGTTAAGGAATAAAGATAGGGAGAGGCCCAAGCCTACGAGTCTGCCAACTGTAATAGAGAGGCGCCATGGGGTGCAATTGGGGTTAATAAGAATCCCGCCCAAGTTGAAGTACTGAAGATAAATGCTGTGGAACCAAACACAGAACTTGTGGTAAATGACAGGTCTCTAGTCTCAAACGCTGAAGGTACGCTGATGGAGAAAGATCCAAAAGCCATCACCGATAGTGCCTAGGTACTGTCTTCACAAGAGAAGGCCAAACAGTCACTGGCGAGTGAACGCAAAGATCTGACCAACGAGGTCAAGGCTCTTCTGCAGGGTGGGAGACTCTGAGCACAAGAGCAAGAAGATGAAGATGCATCTTCAGGATATGCAGGTCAAGGTCACAGAGCGGGATAGAGTCCAGACTGAGCTGGCAGAGAGAGTGAACAGACTGCAGGATTCTCAGGAACTTTTCCAAAAAGCAACACGCCAAAGGCTGAGCTTCAACACTAAAATGTAACACGTGAAAGACAAGAAAGTAGAAAAATACTAGTCTGCAGACCCAGAAGGACTAGTACTTGCCCCAAAGGAACAACTCTTTAACTGGAAGCCAAGGAAAAAGAGATGGATGTCAGATGTCTCTGACAAAGAAGCTGGTCCACGGGAATAGTGCATGCTGGGGTGGGGGATATGTGATAACACCACTGTCCTCTAGGTGCTGGAATAAGCAGCTACGGGACTTTCCAACACACAGAGAGTTAATCTTCCTAGAGAAGCCAGCAGCAGCTGCTGCCTAATTGAGCAGGCTGAACTCCTGATTGCTCATGGTGTTTTGAATGAACAAGGAAGTGTTTTAAGGCAGACACAGAGCTGCCATACTGAGAGACTGACTATTGTTCCCAGAGAACGGGGACAGAGAAGAGTTCTCCCCAGCTATGTGAAGCTGGCACAGTCCCCTAGGCTCACTGGATGGTGGTCGCAGAGCCTGCTGGGACTGCCTGGGTTGTTAATCCCAGGAAGAAGGAAGGACGAGAGACAGTGCTGAAGTGGGGATGTCCTGTCCTTAACATTGGACTTATAGAGGAGAGATTCTCTGAGCTCTTGTACGGCTGAGCTCCCCTACAGTAGGAAGGAAGGACACGAGGCTGCGATGTGGGGATGTCTGCTACAAACCCTGGAGTAACAGATAAGCAAAACACTTTATTGCTGTTTTCAGAGACTGTATATGTTCAGCTGTAATAGTACCTATTTGGGTTGGTAACCAGCTTAGCTGTCCATCCAGGTACTAAGGGTAGAAACTGAATGTGTAGTTAGTCTCCTAAGAGGAGTAGGAGTTTATTTTATGATTTTGTTTTGACATAAATGGATGGTGGATCTGTTAGTGTATTATTTGTCCTTGTAAATAAACCCCATATAGAGAAATACTATGTTTCCTGCTTTTAAGCTGGGACATAAGATCCTACGCTGTGACGGAGACATCACAACTTGCAGTGCTATGTTTGAATTCACAGCGGCATTCAATCTGAATATCTTCCGTGTACATCTGTATCACCCCAAAAGCAGGCAGCCTTTGGCTCAGGGTGTGAGCCATTACAGTAGGTGATATTAAAGCTTCTCTATTTCAATCTGAAACTCACCAGCCCTGTATCCCCTGTACCCAATTTTCCAACTCTACTGTATCTGTCCATGAAATGTCTGTGAATTGACTGTATAACTCTGTTCATTTAATGTAACCATGTATTGTTATAACTCTGTGCCCAGGATATACTTGAAAACGAGAGGTAACTCTCAATGTATTACTTCCTGGTAATAGATAGTAATGCTGCACACCAAAAATATATAAGGTAAAGATACTTGCAATAACCGCTGCTCCTGGCTCAGGGAAACCTGTCTATAAATTCCTATACTTATTGAAAATAGATGCCAGTCACTTGAAAAAGACCTCACTGAAGGTTGAAATGTCGTGCTGTTCTGACACAATAAATTCTATGGAAAATCCGCAGTGCCCTGGATCCTCTATTTTTACTTCCTGGTAAAACATTTTATAAATAAATTAACATAATTAAATAATGGATTACACATTGTAATCATGGTAGAATAGGTAAAGGCAGTTTAGTAGGATTCATGCATTCCTTTCTTGTCTTAAGTAGTAATCTGAACGATCCCCAGATACAGTAAATATATCAGAAGGATGCATTAAAACTGTTTATAAATTCATCACAAGAAGATCAACGTTATGATAGTCATAGCTTAAAATAACGGCACATGGTCCATGTTTACATATTTACTACCACCTTTTGGCCCTGTAAGACACCTTACTGTTAATCCACTTAAATCGAATGGCATTATCCATATCCATCAACCTTTTAGGGTTGACTATAGACATTAGAAGTATTATGCATCATAGGTGTGGTAAGCTAAAAAGAGATTCATGTTAGCTGTTGTTTGCCAGAAGGAAACAATAAATGTTTTGCTTTGCGATTATGCATACAAATATTGTGTTTTATATTACAAACAGCAGGTCCAATGATTATTATTTGATTGTACCTTCATGTGCAATCACTTTTTCCCTCTGTTCCTAGTAGATATAGTTGTAATCGAGTTTACATACTGTATGTTCCCAGTGCTTTAAACTTAAGAGCCATAAACAGCTTATATAAAGCTTATAAAAGCGTACTTATGGAAAGCCACAGAGACTAGAGGAGTGAGAGAAAAGGCATAACAAATAATCCCAAAGTTGATGTGTTATCTTTTCAGGTCAATAACAGCAACAAGAAGGAGTGGAATGGGATGATGGGAGAGTTACTAAGTGGACAAGCGGACATGATAGTCGCACCTCTCACTATCAACAATGAACGGGCACAATACATAGAGTTTTCCAAACCTTTTAAATACCAGGGCCTCACCATCCTTGTTAAAAAGGTAATCGCTTTTACAACATTATCATATCAGAATATGTACAGTAAGAAGATTATGGCCTGGATTCACTAAACATGCTTAAACTGGAGTTGATATCGAGAACATTAAAAATGACCAATTGTGCTTTAAAATGTACTACACCGTATTTACTAAGAATGATTTATTTAGAAATTGGTGGTGATACAAAAAATGTGTTAACAATGCGTCAATAGATTTAAAGTTAAAATATGCGTTAACACTTCGAAGCAGCTCTATTGTTTTCTATTGTGTGTTGTGTGGAGGGGGGGGGGAAGAAGGAGGAGAAATACCCCAATGTTGCACAGGGTAATGTACAAGGATTTGTTACAAAATCCTATTATGAATTATTTAACCCTCTTGTTTTTTTTTTCAAATATTCAATTTTCGTCAAATTTTGGTTAAAAAACAAACAAACTTTGCAAGACCAATGTGGCCAATTTGTGCCCTTTTTTTGTGAATCTCTATTTATGGGGTCATCACACAGCAAGGGTGCATAAAATACAATCCCAAAGCTTAATGGTTTGTTTTTATATTGGACAAAAAAACCTTCCACTTTAAGGCCCCTATTCAATAATTTCCATAAATATTTCCGTACGCGTGTAACACAAACATTTTTGTTTTCTGCGCATTCTTTTCATTGCGTGATCTATAGAAAAAAGCTGCTGTTATTTGTGTTCCCAATGCCGGGAAAGTCCAGTTTTTCTCCGCACAGTAGGAATGCAACATGCCTTACACACTTGGAAAAGTACTGACAGCCATTGATTTTTCCATTGGTGACGATTGTTAGAAGCTAGGGAGCGATGTCAGCTTAAACTTGGAGCATTTCTTTGATGCAGAATGAAGAGAGAATAGTGATGCACATTTTGGAATGCAGAATCTTATACTGTACTTCTCACTATAGTGTGTGCACCATGCAACTCCCTCCCTAACTCCTCTTACTGACGCTCCTTATGTCAAAAGCTAGTGCACACGGCCCTAAATTATAGCAAAGTACTTTGATATTTGAAGAATGAAAATTCCCCAGTTTTGGTTCAAAATTGTCTTGATATATAGACCCCTAATTGACGTCTCAAATAAACGGGGGTAAATTAAATTATTTAAATAGTATTCAAATTATTAGCATTGATTAAATAATTACTACATTCTTGCATTAGAAATTGCCATGTCAGCATCAGTTGAACCCATACATTCATTTACAGCTCCCTCTCAATGTTGTATGGCCCAGCTGAGAGAAAGATTACAAGTACCCAGTCTTAGCAACTTCATAAAGCGTAATGGGACATTTTACCTTAGTGCTTCTATTTCATAACTCACCTTGCAGTATCTTCTGCTTTCGGAAAGTGTCTTGCAGAATAGAACTGCTTAGTATATATACTGTATGCCCATTTGTGTTGGAATCAGCTTGACACTGACAAAGAGGTGGAACTAGTCACTTGTGGGCACTGGTGCAAGGACAAGGGCCAAGGTGGCAATGGAGGGAGCTCACCCAGGCAGTGATTGTGGAAGTTGGACCCAACTTCCAGTAGGGTCTAACTTCTGGTGCTAGGACAACATTGGTGGGCTCCCTCTGCCACCGCCGGGTAAGGTCATGCACCACGGGTAGGGACCAGGAAGGGCGTGCAGAGTTAGAGGCGCCTTTAGAAATGCCAGAACGCTGTTCCGGCTGGTAAAATAAGTACCGGAACCTCATTCAGGATCGTGGAGGATGTGCCCCTTAAGGTGGTTTGCCCTGGTGCAACCGAAGCGGCGGCACATATGGTAGCTCCACCACTGCTCTGACGTGTTTCAGGTTCACCTTCTAATGTATGTGTATTTTCTCTGTCAGGAAATCCCAAGGAGCACGTTAGACTCATTTATGCAACCGTTTCAGAGCACACTTTGGCTTCTGGTTGGACTGTCAGTCCACGTTGTAGCAGTTATGTTGTATCTGCTGGATCGCTTCAGGTAAGTAACTTGTAGGTTAAAGCATTGGACAAGCAGTATATTGAAACCTTTCTTGCAATAGAATGTAGTTCGTATTTAACGTTATACTGTCGCAAATAACGGTAAAGCTTAAGAAATATTATATTCTGCTGTTTTGGATTTGACTTTGGTTTCGCCTAAAGGCTGTTGGTTTTGGAGTGTGTATGTATGTATGTATGTACGTACGTACGTTCGTACACACACACACACACACACACACACACACACACACACACACACACACACACACACACACACACACACACTGTGTGTGTATGTATATATATTAAAAGGGAATAATATATATATATATATATATATATGTGCAAATATAATATAATCATGCTACTTGCTATAAAACTAACTATAAAACACAATTATTATTAAAATACAGTGCTGCTTAGTAAAAAAAACATAAATTCTGTCTCTTTGAAATCACTTAAGAAGCGCATCCACGTACAATCATAAATAAGGGAGAAAATAAAAAATAAATATAGTATACTGTATTGTAGGATTGTGAAAAAGCCAACTTAGTAAAGTCATTACACTCACATTCTTTGAATACATTTAGGTTCAAACAAATCTATAGAATGCTCCAATCCGGGGGCGCAACTAGAGTAAAACAAGACGATAATAATTGTGCTATATCTTCAAACACAAAGAATACAAATAAATCTACAGTATGTCTTATGCTCTCACTTATGCAAGGTAGGTGTAGTGTAGGCCTTGACATATTCCCTCCACAGCTTCCCACCCAGGGTCAGGTACTGTACACACAGTAGGAAGAAGAGACTATTATACTATCCATATCAGTTTTAATACAGGCTATAGAGAAAAGCAGATTCATATATGCCCTCAGAAAGAGCGGTAAATGCAGGGCCCAAAAGGAGCAGTAATCACCGCCATTTCCGGTATCGCATTCCAGGATATCCGGGTACCTGCATCACTTCCTGTTTGCACTCTGCTTGATGGCTACAGCTCTGTGGATGTGCTTGCCTCCATGGGTTGCAGGAAATGGATGCCCAATGCGTTTGGCCAAGTAGTTGGCTTCTACAGAAGTCTATTGCAAGTTCCAGTCTCTCCCTCCCATATATACCTTCCCCCCATGATGTCACTAATTGCCCTTACTGCTGGTGAAATCTCATGTCCTCCAACCTTAAGGGATGCCACTGAGTCCTTTGTACTGCCCTTGGGATGAATAGTTCATTTGAATGCTCCTTGTACTGTCCCTGAATATATTTGTGTATAGTTATCATATCCCCTCTTAGACTCCTCTTTTCTAATGTAAATAAATCTAATTTAGCTAGCCTCTCCTCATAAGTTAGATTTTCCATCCCCTTTATTAATTTGGTGGCTCTTCTCTGCACTATAATGTCTTTTCTTAGGATTGGTACCCAAAATTGTACTCCATATTCAAGGTGTGGTCTTACCCACATGGTTCTTTAGCAGTGCAGTGCCTCCATCTGCTGTAGACTCCAGATAGAGAAGATGATCTCCTACAGTAGAACTATCACCGCTCCCCCCAGTAAGATCACACACTAGGCAGGAGCATAACAACAGGAATGGTTTATTCTCTTGGTCTGTGCAGTACAGGAACAAGGCAGATCTCTGCCCACTGCAGTGTCTAGGATGGTTAACCTGAGGATGGTCCCTGGACTACCACTACAGGTCAGGGCCCCTGCAGCTGTCATAGCTCTTCCCTACTCCCTTATCAGGAGTCAGGGTATAGGTCCACACTCGCTTTTCACCCAAGGGGAAGAGGAGAAGGAAAGGCCCCAATCTCAGGCTCCCTGTGTGCGACCTGCCTCTCTCAGTGGGGAGAGGCACTACTAAATTTGGGGCGGCACTGCCCTTAAGTACAGCCAGGAGGAGGGCACCAGGTCTGTACAATAATTGATCATGATCAGGCCTGATGTCACCGCCTCCCACTGTCACTTCAGTGCAGCATCAAGGAGGGGGAAAACCCCATGATGACTACTGGCAGCCTGTTCTAGCAGGGCTTACTGCCAGGAGTAGGGCAGGTTAGTAGCCAAAGGTGGCATGGCTACATCAAAAATCAGCGAAAAAGAGAGAAATCTCCTTTCCAAATCATAATTTGAGGAACTGTTTAAATGAGGATCCATTTTTAGATTAATCTTATTATAAAAGAGAGATTTATTAATACGAGATACAGAAGAATTTCATGAAGGAAAATGTTATATTGTTTATAAGGCAATATAACAAAAAACACATGATACTAATAATTTTGTGCTTTTTAATTAATAATAGTCAGCATGGATTTATGAAGGATAAATCATGCCAAACTAACATTTGTTTCTTTGAGGAGGTAAGTATGAATTTAGACCAGGGTAATGCAGTTGATGTGGTCTACTTAGATTTTGCAAAGGCTTTTGATACGGTTTCACACAAGAGATTGGTGTACAAAATAAAGCAAATTGAACTCAGTAATAATATATGCACCTGGATTGAAAACTGGTTAAAGGACAGACAACAGAGGATTGCCATAAATGGAACTTTTTCAGGTTGGGCTAAAGTCATGAGTGGAGTTCCTCAGGGATCGGTACTGGGACCCCTGCTTTTTAACTTGTTTATTAATGACCTTGAGGTTGGGATCGAGAGCAAAGTCTCTATATTTGCTGATGATACTAAATTGTGTAAGGTAATAGAATCAGAGCAGGATGTAATTTCTCTTCAGAAGGACTTGGAGAGACTGGAAACGTGGGCAGATAAATGGCAGATGAGGTTTAATACAGATAAATGTAAGGTTATGCATTTGGGATGCAAGAATAAAAATGCGAATTACAAATTAAATGGGGATGAATTGGGGGAATCCTTGATGAAGAAGGATTTAGGAGTGCTTGTAGACAGCAGGCTTAGCAATAGTGCCCAAAGTCATGCAGTAGCTGCAAAGGCAAACAAGATCTTATCTCGCATCAAATGGGAAATGGATGGAAGGGAAGTAAACATAATTATGCCCCTTTACAAAGCATTAGTAAGACCACACCTTGAATATGGAGTACAATTTTGGGCACCAATCCTAAGAAAAGACATTATGAAACTAGAGAGAGTGCAGAGAAGAGCCACCACATTAATAAAGGGGATGGACAATCTAACTTATGAGGAGAGGCTAGCTAAATTAGACTTATTTACCTTAGAAAAGAGGCGTCTAAGAGAGGATATGATAACTATATACAAATATATTCTAGGACAATACAAGGAGCATTCAAAAGAACTATTCATCCCAAGGGCAGTACAAAGCACTCAGGGGCATCCCTTTAGGTTGGAGGAAAGGAGATTTCCCCAGCAACAAAGGAAAGGGTTCTTTACAGTAAGGGCAGTTAAATGTGGAATTCATTACCCATGGAGACTGCGATGGCAGATACAATAGATTTGTTAAAAAAAAAAGGTTGGACATCTTTTTAGAAAGGAAAGGTATACCAAATAAGTATACATGGGAAGGATGTTGATCCAGGGATTAATCCGATTGCCAATTCTTGGAGTCAGGAAGGAATTTATTTTTCCCCTTATGAGCTATCATTGGATGATGTGACTCTGGGGTTTTGTTTGCCTTCCTCTGGATCAATAAGTATAGATATACAGTATGATAAATTATCTGTTGTCTAAATGTATCATAGGTTGAACTTGATGGACGTAAGTCTTTTTTTAACCTCATCTACTATGTAACTATGTACATCTGTAAGCATTTACATGTATATTAAAAGATTTTTTTTATCTGCATGCCCGAATATTATTTAAAAAATATATAAAAATTAAAAAAATGTCCTTTGCTCCAAGTTGCATAAAATCAAGAATTGAAGGAAGATAACACCTGGCTAAGACCTAAAACATCCAGCTTTTTTTAGATGTAACTCTGTAGACACGAGGTTAATAAAACTAGTCAATTCACATAATAAACCACAGGGGAAACATTTGCATGAAATCATTTGTAAAATGTAGAAGGGAATGGTATGTCTGTCCTTTAGATTGCCCATGTGGCTTACAGTATGTGGGAAGAACAAGTAAGATGGACCCCTAAGGGTAAGGATTTGAGAGAATTTTCAAAATATCCATAATGGACTTGTTACGCATAACGTATCCCAACACTTCAAAACATTTCATAATTCATATTTCCTAGGACTAGGTCCAGGGGGTCCCATTCCAGGTCTCATTCACAAGCATAGACCCACCACAGTTCCCAATCACAAGCATGGACCCCAGACACAGGTCCCATTCACAAGCATGGACCCCCAACAGGTCCCATTCACAAGCATGGATCCCCCCACAGGTCCCATTCACAAGGATGGACCCCTACAGGTCCCATTCACAAGCATTGACCACTCACAGGTCCCATTTACAAGTATGGACCCCCCCACAGGTCCCATTCACAAGAATGGACCCCCACAGGACCTATTCACATGCATGGACCCTTCACAGTTCCCATTCAAAAACATGGACCCCCCACAGGTCCCATTCACAATCACGGACCCCCCACAGGTCCCATTCACAAGCATGGACCCCCTACAGGTCCCATTCACAAGCATGGACCCCCTACAGGTCCCATTCACAAGCATTGACCCCCCACAGGTCCCATTCACAAGCATGGACCCCTACAGCACAATCGTGGCAGACACTATCCCCAGCGCCGTTTACTTTTGCTTTTTAGTCGGCGGCACTGGGGACAGTAATTCTTGTTGCATCTGTATCGTACCCTGGGAGAGGAGTGGTGGATTGAACCTTTCCAGGCTTCCACTTACAGTACCTTGCATATGTGAGTGCATTAGACATAAAAATATCCCTATTTTTATCTTTTGTGTTTGAAAATATTGCACAACCGTTGCCTCCTTGTTTTTCCCTGTTTGCCCTCGTTCTAGAATCTTTGGGACAAATTGGAAAGTCTTGGAAGAGTGGCACCATTTTAAGTGTTGATTCATTAACTCTCTTACACGTGCCACAATAACCTTTATAAGGTGTTAAGAATATATATATTTAAAATGTTGTACACATACAGGTAATTTATAACACTATCTTTAATAGGTTGTGCCCTTAATTACTTTTCCAATAAATCCATGGGTGCATAGATACATGCATACTCCCTACCCACTATTGAAGAACAGAAACTTAATAAAGAACCCAGTAAAAGAAAGAAATTATGTAAGACCCAAAATCAATACCAAGTTATTAAGTCAGTGCGGATGTAGCGAATTTAACTTTTAAATCCAGAATGTTTTACATTAAGATAATAGATCCTGATGGATTATGTCCATTACACAATCAAACATTATTTGAAACACTGTGTATGGAATCCTTTTTCTAATGTCCTACATCTATCATACTATAGTATATACTGTAATTATAATTGTATTGTTCCCACAATTATTTACAGTTCTACAAGGATACACTTCCTATGGGATAAGGACACAGAGCTCTTTACGTGTTACTTAAAGAATAGAAAAATTCCAGAACAGTGGAACTATAGTTATTATCATCCATACAATAGGAGACAAAGAAGAACTCATGACAAATCAATCAGTCAACTTCCAGCAGCAACAGACCCTGAGCATTGTTTAGCCTAGAGAGCAAGATGGAATTTGCAGGGTATACGACACAATAGACAATATCCAAGTTGTATAAGAAGTGATTTCTCGAACATAATGAATATGATCTACAGATGCAACTGCCAGTTTGAGACCACTTGTCAAAGAAAATCTGTGACCATCTCGCAGTAACTTGTGAGATAGTCCACAGAAGGCTGTATTGGCCCATCGGATTAACACAGTGGGGGTCCCTGCATTTGAATGGGCCTCGCAGCTCCGTAGGATTCACACAGAATGAATTCCATTCAGATGCAGGGACCCCCGCTGTGTTGTAGTCTGGCTGCAGAAATCTCGCAGCATTGGATGGGTTTTAGTGCAGAATTCTCAAGGCAAGCGGTCTACAACCGGGCTAAAATTGCAGCTGTACACTCAGTTTAGGATTTGTAAATTACCAAAAAGCATTGAATGCATTAAGAAGTCAAAATGCGCCAACACTACCTTTTGCATCCTACGTAAAATGGAATATTCTGCTTTTTATCGAAATATGTTGTGATACCTGGGAAAACACTGCCACGAGCTACATTTGTATGTACACAAAACTTCTCTTGTTGATACTGTAGTTGCCAAATCACGCACCTCTGCACATGCAACACAATTTGGAAGAAATTATATTGACACAAAGAGGCATACAGTAAAATGCCTCTATTTGGTCCACTTTTGTTCTAAAATAGCCTTAATTAATCTCCCTTATTGTGTTACAGTATAACCAACTGGTATGTTGTCATATAATTTATACAATATCTAGCATTATTTCTCAATGCACCAAATACATAGATTGCAAGCTCATCTGGGTAGGGATGGTGTCTGTAACATTCTTATGTGCTGCGTACAGCACCCTCTACTGTAATTGTGAAGCACTTTGGGTGCCATTGGGAGAAAAGCAGAATATTAAATAAAATTATTATTATTATTATTTGGTACTTCAGGATGATTTAGGATGTAGAGTACTCAGTTGAGAGAACCTTTATCAAGCAGAAAATACATTGAATCTAACACTTTTAGCTATTATAATTATTATAAGTTTGCCAGTATGTTCACTAATGATTGTGTGTGTGATGTTTTTCAGTCCATTTGGCCGTTTTAAAGTAAACAGTGAAGAAGAAGAGGAAGATGCCCTGACACTATCTTCAGCCATGTGGTTTTCTTGGGGTGTGCTCTTAAATTCTGGTATTGGAGAAGGTGAGATACTCATATTTCTACATAGTGCTGACGCTGCTGTGCATAGAGTATATTTTTGCAGACACTAGGTACCTGCCTAGAAGAGCTAACAATACATTTTTTATATCTTTGCTCTTACCTGTCGCTATGTACCTCCTCTTCTTTTCTCAAAGCTGTCTTACCTACTGCTCCCCACAAGGTTTAAATTAATTGTATTCAACACAGTATTTGCACTTGATCCTTTTGTCTACTGCTCCCTACATCTGGAACTCTCTTCCCCATACTCTCTGTTAAGCTCCCTCTCTCTTCATCTTCAAGACCCATCCGAAAATGTCGCCTCTACAATTAAGCAATTCCATAGTACTGTTAAATGTCCCCATGACCCAATAAATATACCTATTTAGTATATCCCTGTATACCTTTCCTTTCCTAAAAGATGTCCAACCTTTTTTTGAACAAATCTATTGTATCTGCCATCACAATCTCCATGGGTAATGAATTCCACATTTTTACTGCCCTTACTTTAAAGAACCCTTTCCTTTGTTGCTGGTGAAATCTCCTTTCCTCCAACCTTAAGGGATGTCCCCGAGTCCTTTGTACTGCCCGTGGGATTAACAGTTTTTTTTAAAGTTCCCTTTACTGTCCCCGAATATATTTGTATATAGTTATCATATCCCGTCCTAGACGCCTCTTTTCTAATATAAATACATTTTATTTTGCTAGCCCCTCCTCATGAATTAGTTGTCCACCCCCTTTATTAGTTTGGTGGTTCTTCTCTGCACTCTCTCTAGTTCCATAATGTCTTTTCTAATGAGTGGTGAACAAAATTGTACTCCATATTCAAGGTGTGCTCTTACTACTGCTTTGTAAAGGGGCATAATTATGTTTATTTCCCTTCCATCCATTGCCCGTTTAATGCAAGATAAGAACTTGTTTGCCTTTGCAGCTACTGCATGACTTTGGGCACTATTGCTAAGCCTGCTGTCTACAAGCACTCCTAAATCATTCTCCATCAAGGATTCCCCCAATTTATCCCCATTTAATTTGGAAGTCCCCTGTTTATTCTTGCTTCCCAAATGCTTAACCTTACATTTATCTGTATTAAAGCTGCAGTTCAAGCTCCCGTTTTTTTTTTGTTTTTTTTTACTTCAATAGTTTCATGTGGGCAATCTCTACTTACCTAAAGAACTGCATAGCTGCCGGTCAATTCGTTCTCCATCTATTGATCGGCGAAGTTTGGTGACATCTTTAGATCTGGGGAATGTAAATGGTTGCTACAGAACAAGCATGCTTGTTAAAATAGAATACAAGAAAATTGGTCTTTCAAAGTTGTTGTTTTTTAAAACAGGAAATGCTAAAAGTATTTTTTCTTACTACAGAACTGATTTATTAAAAAACCCACACATGCAGGATATTGCTTGAACTGCAGCTTTAAACCTCATCTGCCATTTACCTGCCCAAGTTTCCAGTCTCTCCAAGTCCTTCTGGAGAGATCTCATACAAATGAGATTTTTTTTGTAGCAATATTAATGCATAGATAATTTGTAATATATATATAGCAAAAAGTGCATCAAATTGTATTTTGTTTTTAAATGATTTTGCATCAATTGTATTGTATTGTATGTCTTTATTTATATAGCGCCATTAATGTACATAGCGCTTCACAGTCGTAATACACGTGGTAATCAAATAAATAACAGATAATATAAATAACAGATCATGGGAATAAATGCTTTAGACATAAAAGTAACATTAAGGAAGAGGAGTCCCTGCCCCGAGGAGCTTACAGTCTAATTGGTAGGTGGGGAGAACGTACAGAGACAGAAGGAGGGAGTTCTGGTAAGGGCGTCTGCAGGGGGCCAAGCTTTATGTATCGTGTTCAGAATATTCACAGTGCTATTCATATGCTTCTTTAAGCAGATGTGTTAGAATGTGGGTCTTAAAGGTGGATAGAGAGGGTGCTAGTCGGGTACTGAGGGGAAGGGCATTCCAGAGGTGTGGGGCAGTCAGTGAAAAAGGTTTAAGGCGGGAGAGGGCTTTAGATACAAAGGGGGTAGAAAGAAGACATCCTTGAGAAGAATGCTTCAATATTTGAAACCAACTTAGGGGCCTATGCACTAAGCGGCGATAAAAAACCATTACCAGGCTAGGGGTGTCTGGGGCCCCTCAGGTGATTCCCACGGGTGTTTGGGGGCCCTCGGGTGTTCTCAGTTGGTGTCTGTGGGTCCTCGGGTGGTGTTCGGGGGTCCCTGTTGGACTGCCGTGACTATCCTGTTGCTAAAAAACAAATGTGGAAGACATTGCAATAAATACACCTCCCCCCAACACATACTGTCCCGGCCAAGCTTATTCTAAAGCTTGCCGGGTGCATAGCGGGCTAGCCGCGGGTCTGTTCTCCGTTTAAAAATGGAGTTTCCCACGCGGCGGCCGCTTCAATAGATAAGCGCTAATGGCGCTTACTATTGAAAGCGCCCGAGGCGCGGGAAAACCGTCCGGTTTTCGGCTGAAGACAGTCGCGCGCCGCCCGCGCTATTTTTAAACTGCGGGGGCATCCACATTAGATTCAGCCCGGCCGCAGCAGTACAGTACAGTAATGGGCAAAATAACTATTATCCAGATATGGATAATAGCTCATTTGCCCATTAATAAATAAAACATTAGCCAATGCAGCATAAATAAAGTAAATAAACCTTTCTACTTACTCCTGCCACCATGAAGGGCATCCTTGTCAGTATACTACAGGGCCATGTCCTCCGATGCCAGCAAGAATACAATAAATAATACAATCTAATGGCCCCAAACCCCTTAATCACAGTGGTTAATAACCACTATAGTAATTAAGGGGTTTACCCACCCTTCCCCGCTATTCACCCGAGAGGCGTAACCACCCACCCCGGAACCACTATACCCACCCTGTGCCCATTGATTGGCATAATGGTACAGCATACCCATATATTATGGGCATGATAAGCCACTAAAGCAGTCAAAGGTCACCCTAATAAAAATGCATGAACACCCAATAGACACAAAAATAAAACATATACACAAGCATGTAGAAAAAAGATGCAGCGCACCGCGATCCAAATGAAGAACAGGTCTGGCCAAAAATAGGAGATCTTTATTAAGGTATCATAAAATCAAGGGATGCAACCCTTCTACGCGTTTCGTGCATAGCACTTTATCAAGAAGTGCTTCTACACTGTGTACAGAGCGTTTAAGTAACAATGGCTGCCAAATCTCGCGATATTAGTGACGTCACGATTGCGTCATATCCAATAGAATCTGACTTAACCCGCGCATGCGCATCGCGGCTCTGAACGGGGGAATAACCAGTACTCACCCAATCTCCCCACCACTGCTGGGGAACGCCTCTGGAGGAGTGCCACACAGGGAGGAGTGATACATGGGAGACTGTATCCGCCCCCATCCTGGCTCTGCGTGCCTGCTAGTGGGGAAAAACAGCACAAAAGTTTTATGGAGGCATCTCAGCTATGGATGGCTTAGAAAATTGTACGCATCATGCCATTATTTCACCAGTTGTGCCCACATGTAGTGGGAGACCAGACATCTCCACCTTAACCAGCTAATCATCCTGGATGAACACCGGAGAAGGCTGAAATATGAGGCAAAGTGTCTGTCCCCCAGTCCTGTGGGTCACATATCAAAAAGAATAAAGATAACATGTTTTCAAGCAAAAAATTGTTAACAGAAATTATGAACAAAAGACATATAAATCATTAAATGTTGTTCTAAGTTCCTGGATTTAGAGTGAAATAATGCTGTAGAATCTATTGAATCAAAAAATATATAGGTTGTTTATAATAAAAATGTATATGGCGATACTGGGCAGCCATTTAACAAAAATCAAGACATACAATTTTATTAGTTAAAAAATATATATATATACATGACAAACAAAAATAAAAATAAAAACGATGAATTCGTGTAAAAACAAATAAGCATCCTTGTGATGACAGTGAGATCATAAATAATGTAAACAGCTATATTATAAGTTCCATCTTGTGGGGTACCTAAGGAAGATTTTGTTATTCATATGACTTATAGCATGACAATATTTGTCGAGAAAGCATGGGTCGGACCACAAGAGCCTTAAAGATAAAGATGCAGGAGCACTGCAGATTGATACGGAAGAAAGATCTAGAACACCCTGTATCAAAGCACTTTACAGAATGTGATAAGGGAGGCATCGGAAATTTCTCGTTTGTGGGTATTGAGAAAATTACAAAAAAGGAGAGAGGGGGAGATATTGTGAATACTTTAAACTGTAGAGAATCCTTTTGGATATTCACGCTGAGAACGAGATTTCCCGAAGGGATAAACGTAGAGTGGACCATCAATCATTTCTTGAGATAAAGGCAATATCACAATCTTTCAGATAACATTATGGCTCTCCCTGAAAAAACTTCCCTGTGCTACCAAAGACCAGTCAGTTCTCTCTGACTAAAATTTCCCAGATTAAGGGATAACATAGCTAGCTACAACGTAACTTTATATGCATACAAAGCATAATGTTAATTAAATAAGCAATAATATGAAATCGTTGCCATATACCTAGTCACGAGTCTCTGGTTATTAAAGCCGCTGACTAATTTGCTTTCTCGACAAATATTGTCATGCTATAAGTCATATGAATAACAAAATTTTCCTTAGGTACCCCACAAGATGGAACTTATAATATAGCTGTTTACATTATTTATGATCTCACTGTCATCACAAGGATGCTTATTTGTTTTTACACGAATTCATCGTTTTTATTTTTATTTTTGTTTGTCATGTATATATATATATTTTTTAACTAATAAAATTGTATGTCTTAATTTTTGTTAAATGGCTGCCCAGTATCGCCATATACATTTTTATTATAAACAACCTATATATTTTTTGATTCAATAGATTCTACAGCATTATTTCACTCTAAATCCAGGAACTTAGAACAACATTTAATGATTTATATGTCTTTTGTTCATAATTTCTGTTAACAATTTTTTGCTTGAAAACATGTTATCTTTATTCTTTTTGATATGTGACCCACAGGACTGGGGGACAGACACTTTGCCTCATATTTCAGCCTTCTCCGGTGTTCATCCAGGATGATTAGCTGGTTAAGGTGGAGATGTCTGGTCTCCCACTACATGTGGGCACAACTGGTGAAATAATGGCATGATGCGTACAATTTTCTAAGCCATCCATAGCTGAGATGCCTCCATAAAACTTTTGTGCTGTTTTTCCCCACTAGCAGGCACGCAGAGCCAGGATGGGGGCGGATACAGTCTCCCATGTATCACTCCTCCCTGTGTGGCACTCCTCCAGAGGCGTTCCCCAGCAGTGGTGGGGAGATTGGGTGAGTACTGGTTATTCCCCCGTTCAGAGCCGCGATGCGCATGCGCGGGTTAAGTCAGATTCTATTGGATATGACGCAATCGTGACGTCACTAATATCGCGAGATTTGGCAGCCATTGTTACTTAAACGCTCTGTACACAGTGTAGAAGCACTTCTTGATAAAGTGCTATGCACGAAACGCGTAGAAGGGTTGCATCCCTTGATTTTATGATACCTTAATAAAGATCTCCTATTTTTGGCCAGACCTGTTCTTCATTTGGATCGCGGTGCGCTGCATCTTTTTTCTACATAGCTGGACATCACTCTACAGCAGCACGCGATGGAGGGGAGACTCTGGTGAAAGCAGTGGTACAGTGAGTACATAGGGCCAGCCCAATGAGGTAGAGGAGGCTGTCCTTGGACTACCTACCCCTACCTTCAGGGTATCTGGTGCCCCAATTTGCTGGGACTCAAATGTATGCATTATAATAGTTAATATCCAGACTGTGTTCCCCTCCTACCTGTGTGCAAGACACTACTGAGCACCTTACCTCACCCTAACTTCATATACACAAGCAGCTAAACACCACCATTCAATAAATAAAAACACTAGCCAACAAATGAAATAAATGCACCACCCAAAGACCCCCGGATACCCACAGGGACCACCAGAAGATCTCCAGACAACCACGGGGGAACACCTATGGGGAGCACTCAAGGGCCCCCAGACACCCGTGGGAACTACCTGAGGACCCCCAGACACCCACGGGATCACCCAGGGACCCCGTTTGGTCCCCCAGACACAAGTGGGGACCACCTGGAGGCCCACAAACACCCACAAAGACCACCCAAGGACCCTGGACACCATGGGGTCCACCCGGGGACCCCTTAAGGCCTCTGGTATCAATCCTGTGTATCAAAAAATAAATTATGGTTTTATGTGGGGCACAGGGGGTAGGTGGGTTGTGTATTGGTGGTTAGTGCATATTGTAATATTTATTGGGGGCAGAGGGGGTAAATGACGGGCCAAGTACCCGCTCCACTCACCCCCTCTGCTCCCAATAAAGCTATTGTTTTTCCTTAACCCCTTCATTACTTTAGCGGGTAGCCGCTATGGCTGAAGTTGCCTGTAAATGCATTTTTATTGCATGAGATTCATGCCGGGGGTCTCCGGTGCTGATATTAATGGGTGTAAATCCGATGCAGGAAAAAATGCATTTTTTTTCTAAGTCCCGTCTCGCCACTTCTGGGCAGCTTCTCACCGACTTCTTGTCAACCTTTCCTGGCGGGACGATTTTGAGAGGAAATCTCAATTCTAGAGCCGCAATTATCCTCGATAAGCTAATCAGGGCCACTAGTATTGCACGAGTTTGAAAACCTGGCGATAAGTGTCTTATTGCCGCTCGTTTGGCGATTATTTTTTATAGACCCCCAAAATTGCCTAAAGGTCTATTATCGGTGCTTACTGAATCGCTGTAGGCTTTTTTGGCGATAAGGCGGTGATAAGTGGCTAATCGCTGCTTAGTGCATAGGCCCCTTAGTGTTGATAGATGGCTCTAAGTTAAGCCATTATTGTTTCCCATGGCTCATATTTATGAATTGCTGGCAATCACATTGGTACAGATAAGAATAAACTGGGACAACTTTCTCATCACTCTTCCCACCAACGTTTTGCTGCGGACTCAAACAGAAATATTAAAACATTGTTGCATTTCACCTTTTCTTTAGTCCCTATTTTAAAAGTTCTAAACAAATACAGTACCGTTCTGTCACATAGAAATTGAAATGGTACTGCAAAAGTCATTGCTGACAATCCTTCGTGTTTATTCTTCTTCTATAGGTGCTCCAAGAAGTTTTTCAGCTCGAATCCTTGGGATGGTGTGGGCTGGATTTGCTATGATAATTGTAGCTTCCTACACTGCTAACCTGGCTGCCTTCCTGGTGTTGGATAGGCCAGAAGAAAGAATAACAGGCATTAATGACCCACGGGTAAATATACTTCTCCACCCCTTGATCATCACATTTTTCAATAACATATTTATTATTCTACAATCAGTTCCAATGTATTGGCCGTAGTAGAGGAAAGGTTGGGCACCTGCTCTGGACCATGTGACTACTATTTTATAAGTTTGCAATTAACATGTTCAATAGAATGCAATAACTTGCAGAAGTGGGATATCCATTTGTTCTAATACAAATCCAGTCTGCACAGATTAGTTTCAGGGCACTATGGGCTAGATTAACTGATGGTTGATGTTGTTGGTTTTACAAAATTGGATCATTGTTAATACATAGTTACATAGTAGATGAGGTTGATAAAAGACATAGGTCCATCAAGTTCAACTTATGCTAAATTTAGACCACAGATACTTTATCCTATATCTATACTTACTTATTGATCAAAAGGAAGGCAAACAAAAAAAAACATTTAGGGGAAAAATAAATTCCTTCCTGACTCCAAGAATTGGCAATCGGATTAATCCCTTGATCAACATTCATCCCATGTTTATTTATTTGGTATATCCCTGTATACCTTTCCTTTCTAAAAAGATGTCCAACCTTTTTTTGAACAAATTTATTGTCTGCCATCACAGATATTGTATCGGCCATGGGTAAAAAATTCCACGTTTTAATTGCCCTTACTGTAAAGAACCCTTTCCTTTGTTGCTGGTGAAATCTCATGTCCTCCAACCTTAAGGGATGGCCCTGAGTCCTTTGTACTGCCCTTGGGATGAATAGTTCTTTTGAAAGCTCCTTGTATTGTCCCCGAATATATTTATATAGTTATCATATCCCCTCTTAGACGCCTCTTTTCTAATTTAAATAAATCTAATTTAGCTAGCCTCTCCTCATAAATTAGATTGTCCATCCCCTTTATTAATTTGGTGGCTCTTCTCTGCACTCTCTCTAGTTCCATAATGTCTTTTCTTAGGATTGGTGTCCAAAATTGTACTCCATACTCAAGGTGTGGTCTTACTAATGCTTTGTAAAGGGGCATAATTATGTTTACTTCCCTTCCATCCATTGCCCGTTTGATGCAAGATAAGATCTTGTTTGCCTTTGCAGCTACTGCATGACTTTGGGCACTATTGCTAAGCCTGCTGTCTACAAGCACTCCTAAATCCTTCTCCATCAAGGATTCCCCCAATTTATCCCCATTTAATGTGTAAGTCGACAGTTTATTCTTGCATCCCAAATGCATAACCTTACATTTATCTGTATTAAACCTCATCTGCCATTTACCTGCCCACGTTTCCTGTCTCTCCATGTCCTTCTGGAGAGAATTTACAACCTGCTCTGATTCTCCTACCTTACACAATTTAGTAGCATCAGTAAAGATGGAGACTTTGCTCTCGATGCCAACCTCAAGGTCATTAATAACCAATTTAAAAAGCAGGGGTCCCCGTATCGATCCCTGAGGTACTCCACTCACGACTTCAGCCCAAGCTGAAAAAGTTCCATTTATGACAACCCTCTGTTGTCTATCCTTCAACCAGTTTTCAATCCAGGTGCATACATTATTACTGAGTCCAATTTGCTTTATGTTGTACACCAACCTCTTGGGTGGAACCATATCAAAAGCTTTTGCAAAATCTAAGTAGACCACATCAACTGCATTACCCTGGTCTAAATTCATATTTACCTCCTCAAAGAAACAAATAAGGTTAGTTTAGCATGATCTATCCTTCATAAATCCATGCTGACTATTACTAATGATTTTGTTTTCCATTGTATTCCTGAATATTATCCCGTATTAAACCTTCAAGACGCTTATGAACTTCATCCACAGCTGTTCATTAATATGGAGGTTGTGGCTTCCTCCTGCGGCATTACTATTGAAATCGATTCTTCCCTAGAAAACACAGAGGCGAAGAATTAGTTTAATACCTCTGCTTTTTCCTTATCTCCAATAATCTGCCTGCCCATCTCATACTGAAAGGGTCCTATATTTTGTTTTCTCATTTTTTTGTTATTAAGGTACTTAAAGAACTTTTTTTTTTTTTTTTTTTCCCAAATTTTTTTATTAGGCAGTTAAACAATTACATGGTATGTACGGTATAAACAATATGTCAGCCTAATGTACATTTTTTTCTTTTTCTTGAGAGAAAAGAGAAAAGAAAAGGCTCAACGCCTCCCTGATCTCACGAAGTCCATCAGGGAGGCGCGAGTATGGAAACAGAGAGGGAGTAGAGAAGGGGGGGGGCAGGGTGTGGGGGGGGGAGGGAGGAGAGGGTACAAAGGGTATAGCGGGGGGTGGTCATGATCCCCAGAACCTTGGTGATTCTGGTTTGGGCTTTAATGTGAATTGGGCTTCTAGTTTGTTAGGGGGCGTTTCGTCTTATATGCGCCAAATAGGTGTACCATGGGTCCCAAATTGCTGTAAATGAGGTGGAAGACCTCTTAAGGAAAGCAGACAATCTCTCCATGTCCATTACTTCTTGCACCCTTCTTATTATTGTTTGTTTCGAGGGGGGAGACACTTTCTTCCAGGCGGCTGCCACCGCACACTTAGCCGCCGTGAGGATGAAGGAGACTAATTTTCCTGTTGGTCGGTCCAGATAGTCTAGGGGCCTGGCCAACAGGTAGGTCAGCGGTTCGACAGGTATTTTGAGGTCTGTGACCTCCTCTATTAATTTTTGTGTTGTTTCCCAGTATTTCCGAATTTCCGGACATGTCCACCAAATGTGGGCCATGTCCCCCTTTTGACCGCAGCCTCTCCAACATAGATCGGATGCCAGTGGGTAGATTTGATTTATTCTGACTGGAGTGAGATACCAGCGGAACAGTATTTTGTAAATGTTTTCTTTGATTGTGGTACATATGGAAGTTCCTGAGGCATTTTCCCAAATACTTTCCCAGTCCTCTCGGTCTATAACTATATCCAATTCTGCTGCCCAATGCAGCATGTAGTCATGCGTGGGGACTTCTGTAGTCCCTCCTAGCTCTGTGCAGATTTGTGTTATTAGACCTTTCTGGTGATCTGTTTCGCTGCAAAGTCTCTCGAAACCTGTGAGAGGGGGAAATTCCAATGTTGGGGATAATGTTTGGAGAAAGTGCCGAATTTGTAGGTACTTGAACACGTTCAGTCCTAATATGTCATACTTGGTTTGTAGATTTTGGTAGCTCAGGAACTTCCCGAGGCTCAGGAGGTCGGCAATCGTTTTAATGTTTTTGGTTTGAAATTGGTCAAATTGTCTGGGCTCACAGCCAGGTGGAAATTTCGGATTTCTGTGGATTGGTATGAGTTGGGATTGTAGCGATGTGAGCTTGTACTTGACTTAAAGAACTTTTTAGGGTTGATCTTACTTTCTATTGCAATCCTTTTTTCATTATCCATTTTTGCTAATTTGATTGCCCTCTTGCAATTTTTGTTACATTCCTTATAATTCTGATACAATGTCTCAGTCCCTTCTGACTTAAAGAATCTAAACGCCTTCCTCTTCTTGTCCATTTCCTCCTCTTCCTGTTTATTTAGCCACATTGGTCTTGACTTATTTCTTTTATACTTATTACCCAAGGGTATACACTGGCGACACACTTTATTCGAGCTCGGCTAGTCCCACGAATTCGGGTATACCCGGGTGTATTGAGGTTTGTGACTGTTTTCTGCCCGGGTGCATTGAGGTATTTTCTAAGCAGGGATTGAAGCATTTTATTCCCACTGGCTGCAATACTGCACAGTATATATATATATACTGCATTACAATTCATGAATTTATGCCATCTGGTAGACACGCGAAGCATTGCAGCCTATTAAATCCTAATCATTATCATTTAACAGATCAGCCGCCCGTCAGCCAGGCATGAACCCAGGCTGGGAAGGCAAACACAACGGGGCTTGTCAGAGGTGAGGAGCGGCGCATTCCAGGTATCTGCCAGGTACAAACTGGGCATTTGCTCGAATAAAGTGTGTCGGTGCAGTACACTGATAAGTGTGCTTTTCTAACAATGTTTTAAAGACTGCCCATTTATCTTCTACATTTTTCCCTGCAAACACATCATCCCAAAGTATTACTTGTAGATTAGTCCTCAGTTTATTAAAATCTGCCTTTCTAAAGTTTAAGGTCTTTGTTGAACCCGAGTAATCTGTTTTTCAATCTTTTATTTCAAATGAGACCATGTTATGATTACTGTTACCCAAATGTTCCAGGACTTGATTAATTTTGGAATAACCACCGTAATCATTAAGAATTACACTGTATTTGCTCATACACAGGTTGCAATATTAATTTTATACACAAAAAGTTCCTTAACTCAGTGATAAACAATGCAGATAAGTGTTATTTCATAGAAATCTGCATTAATCACGGCTTGTGATGCAATTATGTGAGGAGAGATATCACACTTTTCTACCATAGGGTTATGTAATGGGATTTCTCACAAAACCCCATAGCAGAAAATGATTGAAATACTTTGACGCCTGAGGCTACCAATGCATTGCAAAGCCATTCCTTTAGGGTCCAAAGTGGTTAACATACAACATAAAATCCCTACAAATAAAACACAAAAATATAATGTGTAAATATTAGGCCATTAGTATCCCAAATGGCCAGCTAGTCATGGATTGACCATGACTACTGACTACACGGCCACATTGGCTTCTAAGGGGTTAATATAACATTATGGTCTAGTGTTATCTTACCTACAGTACATCTACAGTGGCCATCATATACTGTACATAGGCAAGATCATCCTAACGCCCCGTCTGAGGTAGGTGAAAAAGACTGGCAGTATATTTTGGCTGAAGCCAGATATCGGCAGGTATCAGAGTTTAGTGAATTCGTAAGTAGCAGGTAATTCATCAACCTTATTGCTGCTTTAATGCTGGTAATACAGATTTAGTGAATAGGAAAATAAATTAAATTGATGTAAAATACCAAAAACGCAATTTTGTTCATTTATCAATGTTTACTGATCTCCCCATCCCCCAACCCCTATATGATATGTTTCAAGTCACACAAGCATCCCCCCCCCCAAAAAAAAATTGCAAATTGTGTAACTCTCAGATATCAGTGTATTAAGTTGTCCTCCAATATGTTCCACTTTTGCAAGGGAGCATTTTGGATAAATGGATAAAGGAGGATTTAGAGGAGAAGATAGTCAGCATAATGAGATATATCAAAATTAAAACCACCAGGTCTAAATTGGCCTTAACCACTGCCCTTAAATGGTCTAAGCCAAATGCACGAAAAAAGATGAACAAGTTTCATAATGTACTTCTGCTGCTGCTGTTGATGCAGATAGTAACATTTTGGTACAGTAAAAATTCCCTCATGAAAGATACTGAAAGAAAAATGGGATGGGTAGGGTACCAGCAGCACAGGAGGCAATGGTGCATATTTACATAGGTTTCTATGTAGTGTTATCCTTATGTTCATTTTTCAGTCCCCGAGCTGCAAAAGTAGGGCAAAAAAAACCTGCACAAGATTTGGTAAAGAAAACATTCCCAGTCAAACCAATGGAATTTTCATCTTTGATAAATCGGGTACAGTGTCTGTGTTTGCAGCTTGAATACTCTAATACATCACAGCACCGTAGGATACCTTGCAGCCAATTGAAGTACATGGCACTGCAAGGTGTTTCATTGCCCTGTGTGACAGTGATACTGTAGCAGAATAGTCCTAAATAGATTATTGCCTATACACGCAAGATATATAGTAGAGACCAGCTACTGATCCTAGGAGGTGATTTTAATATGGTACCAGACCCAGATATGGACAAGCCCACCCGCTCCGAACATCCACACTCTGCAATGACTTACAGTTTAGCAAAGAAATTTAGACTGCTACTTAAAGAATTTGGTCTGTGGGATGCCTGGCGCGTCTCACATAAAGAACAGAGGGATTACTCTTTTCACTCACCCTCACACGACTCGCACTCTAGAATCGATAATATATTTGTATCCCCAAGTACCTTGGAAGTATTGGTCCATTCAGATATAGGAACAAGTAGAAAAATAAGGCAGTGCACTGCCCAAAGTAACAGAAGGAGGCTCATGGTTTTTAGCAACAAAAAATAGATTTATTACATAAAAAGTGGACAAAAGGGTCCCCCCTAGGCCGCAGCAGGGGTCCACCAACTAGTTTCAGGCAAAAATGCCCTTTATCAAGGTGTACAGAAAAACCCAAAAAGCCCCAATTTATAATACAGCACTGATCGTGCTATCACGTGATGTCACGACCAATCAGAAAGCAGCACCTATTAGATGTGTCACATCAATACACTAAACTTTATTAGACCTCACATGTCTGCAAATACAAGGCAATGAGTATGGGCAAACAGGTAGTGCGCTCTGATTGGTGCACTGACTTCTGGAAAAATTGTAACTTTATTAAACTGACATTTAAAAACGTCCGTGACAACAAAAAAGGGGCTTCTTAAACCTTAGTGCAAAGATAAAAAAACAACAAAATATAGAGAACAGACATTCTACATAAGGACTAACATTAATAATAAACTTAAAAAAAGAATATTAATAACAATTACAGCTTAAAATTAAAAACATAAACATATGTATAAAGTGCTATTAATCAAAATTGTGAGAGAGATAATAATACATTAACTCCCATGAGGAATTTTAACTATGTCTTAGATGGCATGAATATTAAAAATTGACAAAAATAGCACAGTTGCACACAGAACATTTGCAAGACCAGGAGGGCACAAAATACTGTAGATTCATACATAATTGTTAAATGTTACTTAATCATTTATCCCCTCTTTCCTTTAAGATTACTAAGCACATAGACCAGAAATTAACCCTAAAATAAAAAAAGTGAAGGGGAGAATCCCCTAAGTATGGAATCAATAATGGTCATATGTGATCTTAGGTTTATCCAAAGGGAAGGGGGAAAGGTCAACATTTGAATACTCCAAAGAACAATAAATACTTGAATGTGAAAAGATTAGGTATATGTTAATTTCACAAAGCAGAAACATGATGATTTCAAAAGACCAATAGTCTATTACAGAATATTATTTACTTGAGGAAAATCAATCACCTCAGAAAATGTCTATAACAGAAGATAACATATTTTTATCAAGTTTTTAGGGATTTTCTAGGAAGGTTCCCTAGTAGACATTTGGCAGATGTGTCAATACTTAATTAGCAAGATTTTTTAGAAAAAGCATTTAGTTAGCAAGATTTTTAGCAAATTTTCTAACCAATCTCTCAAACATTTTTGGCAAATTTTTGGCCAATTTTCTAACCATTTATTTAACAAATTCTGCAACAGATTTTACATTGAATCTCTAGCAGGATTAATAACAGAATTTTTAGCAAAAAATTTTAGCAACATTTTTAGCAGAAATTTTTTTAACAAAGATTTTTAGCAAGATTTTTAGCAAAAATTTGAGGAAATGTCCCAGGTCCCAATCTGTATTAAGTCCAAATGGAACCTGGGTTTTCAAAGTAAATATCCAAAAGGCCTCTCTCTGATCAAGCCTCTTGGTACAATTACCACCTCTCTCATGACACAAAACTGACTCAATCCCTCAAACTTTGAGTAATCTACTATCTCCCTGTGGGCAGTGGGTACAGTGTAGTGTTTACAGTGGGTAGTCTACTATGTAGGATGTCTGTTCTCTATATTTTGTTGTTTTTTTATCTTTGCACTAAGGTTTAAGAAGCCCCTTTTTTGTTGTCACTGATGTTTTTAAATGTCAGTTTAATAAAGTTACAATTGTTCCAGAAGTCAGTGCACCAATCAGAGCGCACTACCTGTTTGCCCATACTCATTGCCTTGTATTTGCAGACATGTGAGGTCTAATAAAGTTTAGTGTATTGATGTGACACATCTAATAGGTGCTGCTTTCTGATTGGTCGTGACGTCACGTGATAGCACGATCAGTGCTGTATTATAAATTGGAGCTTTTTGGGTTGTTCTGTACACCTTGATAAAGGGCATTTTTGCCTGAAACGCGTTGGTGGACCCCTGCTGCGGCCTAGGGGGACCCTTTTGTCCACTTTTTATGTAATACATCTATTTTTTGTTGCTAAAAACCGTGAGCCTCCTTCTGTTACTTTGGGCAGTGCACTGCCTTATTTTTCTACTTGTTCCTATATCTGAATGGACCAATACTTCCAATACGTCCAATTTTCTTTATTTTGTAGACCAACAAATTTGTATTATAAACTTTATAGAAATCCTAGGACTTTGTCTATTAGATTTATTTAATGATTTTCTTAGCAGAAAACAAATCTCCTCACAGGTGATGAAAGCTAATATAGTGTCAATCCCTAAAGAGCGTAAGGCTATGTTGTGGTAGCTACAGACCAATTTCATTGCTTAACGGAGATCTGAAAATGTATAGTAAAATTCTGTCTAACAGACTGAACCCAATACTTCCTAGATGAATCCATTATGATCAAGTGGGTTTTGTGAGCGAACGCCAGGCGTCGTTTAACAATAGGAAAATTATTAATATGATTGAACAAGTTCATAAATCCAAAGTGAAGGCAGTGTTGTTTAGTCTGGATGCGGAGAAGGCATTTGGTATGATATGATAAGATGGGATTTTCTGGATAAAACATTAGAGGCATTTGGATTTACGTTTTTTTTTTTTTTACGAGGTGTCCGTCCCCTTTATTAGACACCGACAGCAACTTTGAAGACTTTCCAGGGGGGGAGATTAACTTAAAGCTGCAGTTCAAGCTCCCATTTTTTTTTTTACTGCAATAGTTTTATGTGGGCAATCTCTACTTACCTAAAGAACCGCATAGCTGCCGGTCAATTCGTTCTCTGTCTATTGATCGGCGAATTTTGGCGACATCTTTAGATCTGGGGAATGCAAATGGTTGCTATAGGAACAAACATGCTTGTTAAAATAGAATACAAGAAAATTGGTCTTTCAGAGTTGTTGTTTTTAAAACAGAAAATGCTAAAAGTATTTTTTCTTACTACAGATTTACTAAAAAAAAAAACACACATGCAGGATATTGCTTGGACTGCAGCTTTAATAACAATTAAGAATGGGACCAGACAGGGGTGCCCCCTTTCTTCTCTTCTTTTTGCCCTGACAATCGAGCCTCTCGCAGCTACAATCAGAACTTCCCCAAATATACAAGGGATTAAAATAAAAGATGAGTGCAATAAAATATCACTCTTAGTGGATGATATTATTCTTACCATATTTAACCCTCTTGTGTCCCTCCCGAATTTACAATCCATTCCATCCATCCTAATGTACTGTAGGAAAGTCGGAAGCGCTAAATTTAACATTAACGGAAAGGGAGGTTGAGGTTCTCAAAGGCCATTTTGACTACAAGTGGAGAAAGACCCATTTCAAATATCTGTGAATTCACCTCACTAGAGACTACAACTCACGATGCTCATAGAACTATCCTGAGCTTGTCTCTAGGATAAGAAAAGATCTACAGGCCTGGAATTGCCATTGTATCTCCTGGTTAGGGCGTATAACTGCGGTCAAGATGAATATCCTCCCCAGACTCCTGTACTATTTCCAGACACTACCAATACCAGTCCCACATACAAATATAAAAGAAATTCAAAATTGAATTATGCAATTTATTTGGAAACATAAACAACCAAGAGTAGCCAGATCAATTATGTTGGAGTCTAAGGAAAGAGGTGGGTTGGCAGTACCAAATATTTTAAAATCTGAGATACAGTAGCCTCACATCTGAGACAAATGGTCGGTCTGCCTTCCTTGCTTCGGTCGAGCCTCAGGGTTGTTACTGGGAGACAGTCTGAACCGATTGTAATTGGATTCACCTTGAAAATCTGGCAGCTGGCAAAAAGGAAATATAAAGTTTTGTCAACTCCATCCAGACTTAGGCCCTGTTTGGTAACCCAGGGTTCCTGCCGGGTTTCTGGGGTCACGGTTTTGAAACCCAGAGACATATAGAGATTCTAGATCCAGGAAATTTATTAGAAAAAGACAAGCTGATGTCTTTTGAGGAATTGATGAGAAAATATGGTCTACTTTTAACTGAGATGTTCAAATATATACAGGTCCGACATTTTGTCCGTCAGGGTTTCTGAGGCGGAATTCCCTAGATAAAACTATTCGAAGATCTGTGCAAAACAAAAAAATACCAAAAGGGTCTGATTTCATCTCTCTACCAGGGTTTAATCCCCCCCAAAAGATACCCCGGACCATAAATATATGGATCAGTGGGCTCTGGACTTCCAGACTGAAATCACAATAGACTGGGAAGATATTTGGGATAATACAGGTAAAACCTCTACATGTACAGTAACTAAAGAGAATATTTATAAAATCCTGTTATGCTGGTATCACACCCCCAAAAGCTTAAAGCAAATATTTATGGAGTCTACAGATAGATGCTGGAGGGGTTGTGGGCAGATAGGAGATCTAGCGCATATTTGATGGTTCTGTCCAGTAATGCAGACATATTGGAGGACAGTTTTGAAATTGATAGAGGATGTGATGGGGATCAAGATGCCGGTAGATCCAGTTTTAATTATTCTGGCTAAGCCCATAGATGATGTGAATCATTATACAGTTAAATTGATTTTGCATAATCTAACAGCGGCTAGATGTGCTGTAGCAGCAGCGTGGAAGAAGACACTTCCGCCCTTCAGAAGAGAGGTTATTAGAAGGGTTAATGAGGTTCAACTAATGAAAAGACTCACCTTATTTCTGAACCAAATCACAAGAAAAAGTATGCGTGGAGAGATGGTGGAGCACTGCAAAAAAATAGGGCTGGAGGCAGATCCGTGAGAAATAAAAATGCTTTAATCCAAATGCATGGTAGCAACAGCTACATTAAAAGGGTCCTCTAACGCGTTTTGCGCTTTAGTAGCGCTTTATCAAAGCGCGAAAACGCGTTAGAGGACCCTTTTAATGTAGCTGTTGCTACCATGCATTTGGATTAAAGCATTTTTATTTCTCACGGATCTGCCTCCAGCCCTATTTTTTTGCAGTGCTCCACCATCTCTCCACGCATACTTTATCTACTCAACGGAACGGATGCACGCTGTTATGGAGCAGAAGGGGTTTACAATGTGAGTTACTTACTCTTTATTATGTTTATTATGACTGTGACTATAGGGTTTTTGCAGGGCTCCAGCCTATGGTTCAGGACACTTTTCCCTTCACATAGTGATTGCACTGGGAGTCCCTTTATATAAGGGCTTCCATGTGGTTTCATTTTTCAGAGTGGTTAAATTTTTTCTGTCCATGTTGGGCTTATATGGTGAGCTATATACCCTGTCACATATACACACATTTTTTCATTGAACTACTATACCCCGGACTCCTCGGCTATATTGCCATCATTGCACAATCCTGGATTTAGAAGCACCATAAAGAGATTCATTTCTCATTCTTTGCCAAATCACAAGAAAGTTTGATAGAGTTTGGGATCCCTGAGATGTGGGATTGTATTGTATGTCTTTATTTATATAGCGCCATTAATATACATAGCGCTTCACAGTAGTAATACACGTGGTAATTAAATAAATAACAGATAATATAAATAACAGATCATGGGAATAAGTGCTTTAGACATAAAAGTAACATTAAGGAAGAGGAGTCCCTGCCCCGAGGAGCTTACAGTCTAATTGGTAGGTAGGGAGAACGTACAGAGACAGTAGGAGAGAGTTCTGGTAAGTGCGTCTGCAGGGGGCCAAGCTTTATGTATCATGTGTTCAGAATATCCACAGTGCTATTCATATGCTTCTTTAAGCAAGTGTGTCTTAAGTTGGGTCTTAAAGGTGGATAGAGAGGGTGCTAGTCGGGTACTGAGGGGAAGGGCATTCCAGAGGTGTGGGGCAGTCAGTGAAAAAGGTTTAAGGCGGGAGAGGGCTTTAGATACAAAGGGGGTAGAAAGAAGACATCCTTGAGAAGAACGCAAGAGTCTGGATGGTGCATAACGAGAAATTAGGGCTGAGATGTAAGGAGGGGCAGAAGAGTGTAAAGCTTTAAAAGTGAGGAGAAGAATGGAGTGTGAGATGCGGGATTTGATCGGAAGCCAGGAGAGGGATTTCATGAGGGGAGATGCTGAGACAGATCTAGGAAAGAGTAGAGTGATTCTGGCAGCAGCGTTTAGGATAGATTGTAGGGGAGATAGGTGAGAGGCAGGAAGGCCAGACAGCAGGAGGTTACAGTAATCAAGACGGGAGAGAATGAGGGCCTGAGTCAGAGTTTTAGCAGTCGAGCAACAGAGGAAAGGGCGTGTCTTAGTTATATTGCGGAGGAAAAAGCGACAGGTTTTAGAAATGTTTTGAATGTGAGGGGCGAATGAGAGAGAGGAGTCGAGTGTGACCCCTAGGCAGCATGCATGGGCTACTGGGTGAATGATCGTAGTTCCAACAGTAATGTGGAAGGAGGTAGTAGGGCCAGGTTTGGGAGGAAGTATGAGGAGCTCTGTTTTAGCCATGTTGAGTTTAAGGCGGCGGAGGGCCATCCAGGATGATATAGCAGAGAGACATTCAGAAACTTTGGTTTGTACAGCAGGTGTAAGGTCGGGTGTTGAAAAGTATATTTGTGTGTCGTCAGCATGGATGTGATAATGAAACCCAAAAGATGTTATTAGGTCACCTAGAGAGAGTGTGTACAGAGAAAAGAGAAGAGGTCCCAGGACAGAGCCCTGGGGTACCCCCACAGAGAGATCAATAGAGGAGGAGGAGGTGTTAGCAGAAGAGACACTGAAAGTACGATGGGAGAGGTAGAATGAGATCCAGGATAGAGCTTTGTTCCGAATACCAAGATTATGGAGAATGTGAAGGAGAAGAGGGTGGTCCACGGTGTCAAATGCTGCAGAGAGGTCGAGTAATATGAGCAGAGTGTAATGACCTCTGTCTTTGGCAGCATGGAGGTCGTCAGTTATTTTAGTGAGGGCTGTTTCCGTGGAGTGTGCAGTGCGGAAGCCAGATTGTAGAGGGTCTAGGAGAGAATAGGTGTTGAGAAAATGGAGCAAGCGAGAGAATAGAAGACGTTCAAGGAGTTTAGAGGCAAAAGGCAGGAGGGAGACAGGTCGATTGTTAGAAAGGCAGGTAGGGTCAGGATAAGGTTTACGATTTTATGAGAAAAGAGGATTTGGGAATGAGGAGAGTATGATATGTTGTTTATAAAATGTTATACACTACAGTATATATTGTGACTGTTGTTGACTAAGAATTTTTGTTACAAAGTGGTTGTTTCCCCTCCTCTTTTCTTTCTGTACCCCTCCCTTTCCCATTTACATTTTAAAAAGCTTATTAAAATATGTTAAAAAAAATTATCATGCTGATCGCATACTTTTCGTTTTTATTGCACTTGCAATATGTGCTCTGTATTAACTGGTAAGAATTATATCAATCTTTTCTCTGTCGTGCATTGCATTACAAGTCTCTCAGACAGTGAAGGGGTTAATTAAACATAGCAATGCATGGAGAAAACAATATGCCTTGCCATCTACTTATGCCATTTCTTCTTTTTGCAGCTGCGGAATCCAAGTGATAAATTTATTTATGCCACCGTGAAGCAGAGCTCAGTTGATATATACTTCAGAAGGCAGGTGGAACTCAGTACCATGTATCGGCATATGGAGAAGCATAACTATGAGAGTGCAGCAGAAGCCATCCAAGCTGTGCGTGATAAGTAAGGCAACATTCTAACTAACAAAATGACAAAGGCCTAAAACCTTATTCTGTACCTAATTGAAAGTGCTATTATAAGGAATGTCGTTCTATAGTGGTCAAGAGGTCAGTTAGAGAGAAATGGCAGAAATGAATTTCTTACTTGAGGTCGAATAGATTATCCATTAGTGTACCGTATGTGCATGTCTTCCACAAGTCCCCAAAGCGGCTTCATGCATGCGATTGTCTCAGGTTTCTGTGGTGGAGTTTCAGACAAGGACACTGTGAGGTTTCGAAAGTTCTGTACACTATAGTTTCATCTACTGTATGAAGAAATCTAATATTGGTCTGCTGAAAGGTATCATAGCCTACATTAAATCTATCTGACTTATTTGGCAAAATGTGTGTTAGTGTGTATAACAAAGTCTTGCTGGCTGAAGCAGTCCTTGTCCCACAATAGGCAGCCACTTCACCTTTTGGTTCAACATTGGGACCTATTCACTAACTTCGACTAAGTGACGCTTCTTAAGAGGACTTTTCAAGCGATTTTGCATGTGTACAGTAGCTATTCCAAAAGCTTTGATAACATGCCAAAATTGCTTGGAAATGGCTTTTAACAATCGTTAGCGCTCTTGCAATTACAAGCTGTGCGGAAGAGCAAAACATGCCCAAACTTGCATTTTTTTGGACAGAAACTGCTATTCACAAAGCTCTGAGATACAAATCGAGGGTTAAACACTAAAAAAAATGTTCTCGCTACCTAAAAGGTGGCGAGATCGGAATTGCGATTTAAATCAGACGGAGTTTATTTTATTTTTGCTAAATAAGATTGAATCCGGGGGTCTCCGGCACCGCATTTATTTCAGCTTCAATCCCCCAGCTTCAATCCTAGATTAAAAAACAAAACAAATTACAGCTCAGATTCCTTATCGTAGTGGATAACCGCTAAAGTAATGAAGGGGTTAAATAGCAGGAACTGGTTTGTTGGTGGTAGAGGGGGTGGGTGAAGCTTGTAGTTTCCCCAGGGTGGGTGGTTAGGCCTCCTGGGAGGGTTTGCGAGAGGAGTTTACCACTCCATTACCTTAGCAGTTACAACCACTAAGGTAATGAAGGGGGTTAACCTCTCCCATGAGGCCTAATCACCCACCCTGGGGCATCTACTGCTTCTACCACCAACACCACTACACAGGAATGGGAAAAGCGGCTATTAGCCAAATATGGCAAATAGTGATTTTGCCCATTCAAATTTACAATACAGTGCGATAAAATAAAATACAAGTTACAATGCTATAAAAAAAAACTAGCCATGTAATCCATTGATTTTTACTGTGGTTATCTAGAGGCATAGATAGCCACATTGGCAACCAATGGGTAACATCCTACCACCCCACTACCCCCAATAACCCCCCCCCCCCAAAAAAAAACCACACACAGTAATGGGCAAAAGTCCCATTATCCATATCTGGATAATAGAGAATTTGCCCATTAAAAATAAACCATTGGACAGAAACACTATAATAAATAATAGTTACTTACCCATACCAGGATGAAGGCCATCCTCTTCTTTGTCCTCATCCTCTTCCTTTCCGTGGCACCAACATTAAAATAGCTACTGACCATTAACCCCTTAATTACCTTAGTTGTCAGTAACCCCCCCACCACAACCACTACCTACCTTGGAGACCTAACTACCATCCCCCGGCAACAACACCCATCCACCACCCTATCACCACACACACAAATGGGCAAAATCCCTATTAGTCAAATGTGGCTAATTGCGATTTGGCTTACTTGTGTTTGGGGGAAAAAAATCACACAACAAAATGAAGTTGACATTTCAATACATTCAAATACACTTTAGGCAATAAACCCATTGATTTTCACTGTGAATATCTATGCTCTCAACAGAGGCACAGATATCCACATTGGAAACCAATGGACAACCATAAAAATTAATATTTATAAAAAAAAACACATAACAGTAAAATAAAACCAAAGAAAATACATTGATTGTCACTGTTGTTATTTATGCCCTGAATGGGGCACAGATAACCACAATAGTAATGAAAGGGCATCCAAAAAAATACACAATTAAATAAAATACATTCAAAGTGTTTCTAACCCAATGCCATGATGAAGGCTCATCCTCCTCATCCAACTGCTGCACCAACAACTCTTGACCAATGAAGCAATGATCCTCATATTATGGAACTGCATGAGGTGCAGAAGTCCACGATCCTCAGTTGCTTGAAGAGGATTCCCCGGTGAGTAGATCTTATCTTCTTTCCTTCTTTCTTTTCTTCTCTCTCTACTTCAACAGGTCTAGGAGATGTTGACTCGCCATCTTCTTGTAAGGAATCAGGGAACGCTTCCCCCCGTGGCGCGTTCCCTCCTTACCTTCCACTGCACAGCCTCTTGCTACAAGGATTCTCAGGGCACGTCCCCCGCGGTGTGCATCCTCTTTTCCCCCTGATGGGCAACCTCCCGCACAACTTACAGAGCACGCGCGCCCACGGAGGGCTTTCAGGAATTCCATGGAGCTTGGCCCCGCCCTTCCGCCTGTGATGCGTAGCCACCCCGCGCGGTGCACACACGTGATGCGCGTGCACCGCTCTCCAGCTGCGCATCAACTCTGATCACCCTCACCTGTCTCCTTCACCATTCACAGCCTATCCCTGCCTCCGTTGTGCACACACCTCTGCTCCTCCCCTCTGTCCCATTGGTTCCCTCCTGCTATATATGCTCAGCTAGTGCATTCACACTTTGACTGAGCATAGTCATAGGTGGCCTTGTGTTCCCACTTCCCTGTGCCTGCCTCGTTCCTGTCCTTGTGTTTTACCACTTAGTGCTTGCCTCCCTGTGTACCAACCCGGCTAGACTTTGGACCATTCTTTGGATTACTGACCCCGGCTTGCCTCTGACCTTCCACTCTTCTCCATCCCTGACCATGGCTAACGGACTCTCGACTACTCTTCTGGCGCCAACCCTAGACCATGGCACTGTGGACTCCGACTACCCACCTGGCACCTACCTATGACTTTGGCAAGTACTCGACTAACGGTTTTTGGATTGACAGATGAAGACAGAAGATAAAGATAAAGAAAATTAAGAAATAATTACAGAAGAAGATAGAAGAAGGTGATTGAAGATTGAAGATAAAAGAAAGAAGAATCGGGGTACCTGATCCGGATCTTCATGGCAGATAGCATCAGATGCAGTTTCAGGCCTTCGAGATACGTGAGATTCCAGCTTCCCAGGTAGTCGGAGGGCCAATGCTTCTAAAGGTAAATGAATTTTTATTTCATCAGTTTCATGCTGGGGGCCTCCGTTGCTAATATTAATGGGTATCAGCTCCGGAGACCCCGGCATCAATCCGAGGCAGGGAAAATACCTGATTTTTTCTAAGTTCCATCTCGCCGCTTATCGCCACTTCTCCCCACCCTCCCGCCAACTTTTTCTGGCGTCTGGATTTGGGGAGAAAATCGCCATTCTAGAGCCGCGATAGGCGTCAATAACCTATTCTCGGCTACTAGAGTTGCACGGGTTTATGAACATTCCGAAAACGTCGATGAGTGACTTATCGCCGCTCCCTCAGCGATTTGTTTTTGAAAACAATTTGGGGGGGGGGGGGCAATTCAGGCCTTTATCGCCCACTTATCGAGGCTTACTGAATAGCAGTAGGCATTTTGGGCGATAAGTGCTCGATAAGTGGTTTATGAACGCTTACTGCATAGCCCCTAACTGTTAAACTCCTATAGGCTTCTGGGGAATTGTGATTTTAATGCCAATGAGAAAAGCAACAACCTCATAGTTTGTAGGCTGCAGCTACTAATATTGTACCGCGGATTCTTAAGAACCAGCCATTAAATGAGCTTCAATGCGATCATCACAGAAATCCTGCAAAACTTTACTATAGGGCACTAAAACAGATTTAGCCCACTTAGGCCCAGATCCACAAAAGGGTGTTAAAGTTTAGCACACCTTCAACAATGGGCACTGAGGCGTGCTAATGAGTCCTGTATTTTATGGATCTGGTCCTTGGTAAGAGTTTCCAGTAGGTGCTACTATATGAATGAGTGGTGGTTGTGTTATAAAGCTCTTTGTGTTATAAAGACTATGATGATAGGAGTACAGGGGTTATATATCAACACCTCCTTGCTACAAATCTGGGGCAAATCTGCAGATAAAAAAACTCGGCCTCATGTTTGTATGTAAGAATGTGTGTGTAGCAAAATGTTTAACATCAAGTTAGACAACAGTAGGTCTGCAAACAAGTTTGTGTGATTTTTTTGCACATTATTGCTTTTGAATAACATGATGTAGTTTTACTTAAGACATAAACCGTTTGCTTTCTACCTCCTGCATTTCAGCAAACTCCATGCATTTATATGGGATTCGGCTGTGCTCGAATTTGAAGCCTCTCAGAAGTGTGATCTTGTCACCACAGGAGAACTCTTTTTCCGCTCTGGCTTTGGAATTGGCATGAGAAAGGACAGCCCTTGGAAACAGAATGTGTCACTTAATATTCTCAAGTGGGTACCTGATTTATGTCTCTGCTGCTTATCAAGGCTGCTTTATCTTTCTCTCTCTCTCTCTCTCTTTATCTCTCAAACAGGAGACAATCATCATTATAATATAATTTTACTGGGACTGTTTAAATTTTGCTTCTTCAGTTCAATGCATTTTCTTTACGATATTATAAAAATATGTCTGATAATCCATGCTGTTCAATTTCTTTTCTTTCTCTTCTTCCCCTATCCCATTCTTTTACTTATCTACCCATATGCAGTATTTACTAGCCTGCCAATTAAAGTTGCATAGTTGTGATGTACAGTAGATGAGATTGTATTCACCCCCAAAAACGCTTTTTCTTTTGTTGTAATGCTAATCTAATTGCGACACTCTATGTCTGGATAATTTATTTATTTATCAAATGTTTTACCAGGAAGTAATACATTGAGAGTTACCTGTCGTTTTCAAGTATGTCCTGGGCATAGAGTTAAAATGACAAATAGTACATGGTTAAAATACAGTTACATAAATGAACAGGGTATACATTATACTGTATACAATACATTGCATGCACAGTTAGAGAAGATGTATATTATAGGTTTATGTAACAGTTACAGGTCAGATTAAAGTGTGAGACAGCCTTAGTTTTGAATGAACTTAAACTGGTGGTGGATGTGAGAGTCTCACCCATTATGCAAACATGACCTAGTTTTGATGCTTTCTCCATTTACAAAAGTACTTTAGCTTCCACAATCTCACAGATTTGTGGTGGTTTATAACATATCCATACAAACTTTTTCTTTATACTTTTACCTCCACTGCTAATTTCTATCCACAAGGTCTCTAGATTTTCATAATTCCCTTCATAAACATCTTCCCTTATAATTGGTTTTAGATCCAGTTTAACATATAAGCATTCTCTATCTCCCCTTCTATTTGCTTGATACTCTAAATTACTGCCCAGTCATGAGTTTCATCCCACCATGTTTCAGTAATGTCTATGATATCATACTGCTCCCTTGTAGCTATTAATTCAAGCTCCCCCATTTTATCTGTCAGGCTTCTTGCATTAGCAAACATGCATATAAGTTTTTTTTCAGCTTGTACTATTATCTTATCTTCTCCTTCCTGCGCAAAATTAGTATAGTCTTTAGAAGTTTTCTAGTATTATCTGTATTTACTATGAGTCTCTCGCTGCTTGTCAAACTTGCACTTGCCCCCGTTCTACCTCCATAACCCCTTGTTTCCTCATCTATTCTATATAATTCATTATCTGTTTCATTCTTTCCCCCCTCCATCCTAGTTTAAAATCTCCTCCAACCTTTTTAGCATTCTCCCCCCTAGCACGGGGGAAAGAAGGCAAAGGAACAAACTTGGAGAATCCAACTTAGTCGCTGACGAAATTGGTTCCCTTGCCTTTATAATATGACTGGTAACAGGAACAACAAAAAGGGGTGTCCAGTGAACCAAACGGATTCGGTACCCAGTTTCTCAATGTTCTTGATTGAGTGCCTGGAAACCATCCAGGTCACTCATCTTGAGACATGTAAACAGCCAGGGTGAGGCCACCTCCGGCACAGCATATTATAAATGTCTACATAACATCAATCTGCACTTCGAATAACAGTATTAAGTGAACCATTAAACTTATAGTAACTGAGTCCAGAGGGAAAATTGATCCTGTTTAATCCCAGAGTCTCGGGGGTCCTTTGTGTGTTGCTAACCATTGAAGTGTCCCACACACCTCGTGTTTGCATGGAGCCTGATCAATGGCACTGTCCTCCAGGGCCCTTCTCATCTACCTCCATTTTATATACTTTGTGTTTGCTCCTTCTATCTGTCTTTCAGTGCTATCTCTAGTATATCTGGCCACTCTCTTGTTTATTTATCTGGCTCACTATAAATGCTCCAGGGGAACCCATTCCTTACGTCCCTAGAACTCCCTAGAGGCTCAAATATTAAGGTTCCCACCCTGTTCTTTTTTTTATTTATTTTTATTATTATTTATTTTAAAGTTATTTAAAACTAAAGTATCTTACTAAAACCTAAAGTATAATTTCTGACTTTCTATCTAAGTCAACTTTTTCTTTGCCCTCATGGAGAGTGTGCACCCTAAACCTTGCTTCGCTTGCTCATCGCTAGCTACGCTTCGGGGCCGAGGGGGGTGGGGGAGAAGGACCGCAGCCATGTGTCTGATAGAAGCCTTATGCCCATATTGTTGTTATTTAACTCCCCCTTCTCCCCCTCCCCCCCCCCCACAGACCATGGGAAATCACCCAGGCGCACAGAACCATAGAGGGGATCCGTCCGCTGAACCAGAGCCCCAGACCCCCCTCACCCCCACCAAGCAAAGCCACATCCTTGATTTTTTATCTCATCCCCCATCATAACCCTCTTTGGCTGTGTGTGAACTGTCTCGGCCAGGCACCGTGGAGTCTGCCCTCGCTGCATATTTCCCCAACTTTTTTGCCACATGAATACCCCCTCCCCCTGTGGATCCAGACCCCTGTGAATGCCTTGTAGGTCTAAGGGAGGGTCAGGTTTGTGTCCTCCTTCAGATCCTACCCTTGACCCAGTGTGCCTGTCTGGATCATACTCACAGTTAGTGGGGAGTAGTTTGCCATTCTGCATTATATATTGCCGCCAATCTGCCCCCCATGTATCCATCCTCTGCTCTGTTTCTCAGCGCTTAGCCCGTTTCCCTCCACCCCCCACCATGATCCACTCCACCCCCACCTTCCACTTGAGAGGACCATAGCCTCCCTTAAGTGAGGTGGCCGTCAGGGAGCTTCCCGCCAAGGTGAACTCTCAGCGAAGAACCGAAGCTAGGCAATCCAGTGCCGGGTCTCATAGCACTCCTCTCCTTAAGGCCGCCACCTCTGGAGCTGCTGAAATCCAAGATGGCCACCGCTTCTGGACTCTATATTGAAGTGGTGCAACTTTAATGGCAGAAAGTAACAAAGATGCGCGCAGTCTCAAAAGATCCCCTGGATTCACAATAGGTGGTCTCCCTCTGCAGCTCTCACTCTCCCGTGATCAACGGGGTAAATACGAAACATGAAAACAAAAAGAAAGCGCAAAAAAGGAAAAACACAATTAATAAAGATAATAACCTTTATAGTATCCTTAAAAATTACATGCTACAAAACATTACATAAAATAAGGGTTCACATGAACCCACACTTTCACAGTTGCAGATTACTACCCTGAATCAAAGCCCATAGGTCTAATGGTGTTAAAAAGTACTGGGATATGGTCAGATGTTACCATAGCTTACATTGAGTGTAAACAGGGACCGCACTTCATGCAAGGTGAGGGAAGGAACCACCGCAGTCTCTCGAGCTCTCGTCATCACGGCCGCTCTCCGCTTCGTGATGACGTCACCTCTACGCGTTTCACGTCATATGACGCTTCTTCAAGAGATATGATTATCCACTCCCATAGCTGTTCATGAATCGCTCCCTAGGGTCATCTCAATCAACTCCCTTCCTCCGTTACCACACGAGAACACTTCTCTGCTCCCGGGATCACAAACCTCGGCTTGTGATAGCAGCACCATTCTTTAGCACAAGGAGCCCGAAGGGGAAAACCCAGCGGTACCGGATCACATTGTCTCTTAGAGATTTTGTCACTGGTAGGATGTTTTCCTTTTAGTGGTCGGGGATAGGTCTTGAAAGACCAATAATTTGACTCCTTCGTATTCAATATTACTAGTGGCCCTAGTAAGTTGGCATAGCACTTCCTTCACATAGAAGAAGTGGAACCTTATTATCTTTTCCCTTTGGGGCGTCCTGTGCCTGGGTTTTGGATCTTAGAGCCCTATGGCAACAGTCCAAATGTAGCTCTGCTTCAAACCTATCTGGTAACATGCACATCAGCCATCTTGAGACGTAATCCTCGGGGTCTGTGATAGCCTCTGGCACCCCTCTTAATCGAATATTATTATGCCTGTCCCTGTTTTCAGAGTCCTCATAGTCCTCGTTTGTGTTTGTTGGACAGGTCACTTATTAGGGACTTTAGGTGGGTCGTTGTTTTTTCATTCTTTTGGAGAGCTTTAATAGTTGAATCCAGGCGGTTTTCAATTGCATCAGTTCTATCCCCTATACTATTGATATCTCTTCTGAGCTCCACCATTTCTCTTTGAAAGAAAGCTTTTATTTTGCCGCAGAACTCTCTTAGGTCACTCCTTATGACCAGCTGCTGGTCTCTTTTATCCCCTTGATCCTCCGATCGGTCTCCTCCAGAGACCGATTCCTCCCGCGGGGTCGGGGCCCTTGAGCTTCCCACTCGCGCCTTATCTCCTTTGTTGAAATAGTCCGTTAAAACGGAGGTGAATCGCCGTGATTTTGCTCTCGTTGTCATGCCCTAGTTCACGTTTATTAGTTTGGTTCTCTTTTATAGAAGACGTTGCACCGGTTGAATGCTTTATTAGTGCTGTGAGGGATGGAGCTTACACTCTAAGCTGCCATCCACTTGGCTGTCGCGCATGCGCCAAGATTTTCTCTTTTTCCTTTTGAATTATCTACCTTTATTAACTGCTTTCTGCAAATCCCTCTAACATGTGATATTTGCTATTTGACAATGAAAAATCATTGTTTCCAGTATGCCCACTTTAAGGTACCAAACTGGAAGGTAAAATAGGTGAAGTAAGTTTCACAATATGTTTCAGGACAATGAAAATGACTGTTATGAATCCCCACTTTTTAATTTAAAGACATATTTTTTAAAACTGTGAAGTCTTTTGAAATCGAGATGAGATACACTGGTGGGACTTGATTTTACTGCAACGGTATTTAGAAAAAGAATGGATTTGAGAGGATTAAGGGTTTTAAAACAATCTACTTTTTATAGTAATGAGAATTTTGATAACATGGAATAGTATGGATCATTTTTATTTTTCCTTGATGAAGCTTCATAATATCAAATCGAATCATTATTTTGCTTCACATTCTTCCTCTGATCACTTTATATTATTTTATATTGTTCATTAAAATCCCCATCAAAATCAGAAAAGAAACATCTTCTTGAATGAAATTCTTCAAATGTCTAAGAGGGCCACCAACGTGCCATATTTTTGATTGAGCCACCTGTGCTGAAGTAGGGATACCCTGAAAACCTGCCCTGTTGGTGGCCCCTGAGGACTGGAGTTGCCCACCCCCTGCTGTAGACATGAACACAGTAATAACTCTTTTCATATGGAGGCCAGACCAAAGCACATATTATTTTTTAGGGAAGTCTCAGATTTCCACGAAGCAATAATCAATACACAATTATACACAAAGGGGGGGGGGGGGGAAAGATATCCTCCACACACTGCATTAGGAGGGAAAAAAGAAGAAGGTTTAGAAGAGGAAACGGAACTGGCAGAAAGAACAGCAAAAATACAATAATCTAAATAGCCACCCTAGAAAACCAAATGGCATTTATAATCTATCCTCTCATATACTTATGGGTAATCAAATATCTCTTCAAAACAATCATTCTCTTCCGATTGTGTTCCTAATCAATTTGATTTATTTGTTCCATTTAAACCGGTTTATAAAAAAACAAAGAAGAGCGAAATAAAATAGATGAAGATATGTTTAATACTCAAGATAAGGAATATTTAAGTAATACTAATAATATCTTATCCCTTTTGGGAAGATTCAAAAGTTGTTACTCTACTACAGTATTTATGATATTAACAAGACCATTTTGGGCTCCGAAATTGATATTCCTTTTGGTCAGCGTGACAATACAAAAATGGTTCAGACACCTTTTAAACCTCCTTATTTGAGGAAAAAAAGACTTTCTATAAAAACAATCTAACGGAAGCAGAAAATATAGCATTGAGAGAACTATCGAGAAATCAAACATTATAATTAAGCAAGCGGATAAAGGTGAAGTCAGCATCATAAAGGGAAGACACGATTATATTGCTGAGGCTAATAGGTTTCTTGGAGATATAGCTGACAATAAAACAAATACCAATTATTATAACAAAGTCAATTACAAAAGTGGGAAAATATATATATTTTTTTATATCCGTGATCCAAACATGTTATAATTTAGCAAGGCACATAAATGTTTGGCCCAGCCTGCTGGGAGAGCGATAATCTCAAGAATACATTTAATTCTGACACAATTCCTCAATAATGTTTTGCGAAAATTTATGACGTTCAAATCCCATCTGAAAGACACTTTACATGTTTTACATTTGGTTTCCGAAATTGAATGGAAGAAAGGTTGTGACTGCGCGACATGCGATGATAAGTCACTTTATATTTGCATTGATCACAACAAAGGAATTAATGCAATTGGTTATCATTTGGAAAGAGATACAGATATCCCTGGCATTAAAAAACATTTTATTTTATTCATTATCTATTTTATATTGTCACAGTTACATACAGTAGTTACATAGTTACATAGTTACATGAGGTTCAAAAAAGACATATGTTCATCAAGTTCAACCTATGCTAAATTTAGGCGACTGATACTTTATCCTATATTTGTACTTACAGTATATTCTTTTTGTTTTTAACAAGGATTTCTATTTACAGTTCTGCTTAACGGCCATGGGGACTCGATTTCCTCAAAGCCAGGCCAACCTTTTTATAAGGGTTGAGGATAGATATGTTTGGGTAGATAATCCATTTGAAGCGGGTCTGGTTCTCTATCGCCATTTTGTTGGCTATATTAATATTGGTGGAATGGGTGAATCTGATCTGATTTGGCATGTTTGATCATTTAAATAAAAACAAATTTGAACTGTTTTTTTATATACAATGTTCAGCCAACTTCCATTGAATTTCTGGACCTAACATTTTCTATGGGTAATTATTTGAATATTCTGTTTATTATAAAACAGGAGCGTGCAATAATTGCATTGAAGTCTCTAGCAATCATCGAGAATATGAAGAAATTGTTCTTCAGAAAGTAATTTTAATAACCAATAAGTTATACTCAAACAAAGGTTTCATGGCAAAGGCTATAAAAAGGACGATATCCATAATGTTCATCTAAAAGCTTTAACTCTAGGTAGCTCTGAACACTTGACCACTCAAAAAATAAAACGTCTCTTACAGGGGTGGCCAACTCCAGTCCTTAAGACCAACAGGTCAGGTTTTCAGGATATACCTGCTTCAGCACAGGGGACTCAGTCATTTTGACTGAGCCACTTATTGAGCCACCTAAGCTGAAGCAAGGGTATCCTGAAAACCTGACCTGTTGGTGGCCCTTGAGGACTGGAGTTGGCCGCCCCTGTTCTAATACAAATAAATGTCACCAGAACAATGCCTTTGCCGCCTTGTTTATCGGTAAATGGTATAAGACAGATTTACAGAAAACATTGTAATGTACTAATTGGTGGTTCCTTTTAAAAAAACAGTTATCCAGATACTCCAAAAATAATTTACAAAAAAGCTAAAGATATTTTAGCAGCTACTAAATCATCCGCCCCGGGATATCGTGGCTGAACTACACTACTTCAAAGTCAAGATGGACATTGGATAATGGGTGCAATTATACATACAGGCAGTGACACAACATTTTTCCAGGACTTGGCTTATGCAACCCTACAACAAAGGCGGGATCTCGGGCCGGTAAATGAACACCTAAAAAAAATGGGAGTTAAAAAGAAATGGGGCTTCCCGTTCAAGCTCATTGCCACATTCCAGAGCAGAACAAGGGCCCTGAGGTCGCTGAAGGATTCAATCCAGTTCTGGGAGGGATTGGACCTAAAACTTCTATCGCTGCAGGAGCACAGATCAAGAGAACATCCCACAAGCAGAGGTACACAACCCCGCAGACCGTACTGGAACCTGGTTGGTAGAAAGAGTATCGGAGAACCAGGCCCAGGACCGTGTCACCGAAGCGGCAGCAGATTAGGCCAGAGGGTGTAAAAGGAATCCCAGGCATGCCTACTGATAACCAAGAGACGTGTGGCCAGACAGAAGTGTCCTTCCCTCATCGGGTGACGCGTGCTGAGATCCGGAGTGGACGATATGGGCATGCAGAGTAGTCTCAGGAACTTAAGAAAGCAGGAACCGAACTGCAAAGTGTATGTGTGTATATATATATATATATATATATATATATATATATATATATAACCAGTTCTCTCCTCATAGCGACACTGCCACATGAACAGACACTGTAATGGGGGGCCTGTGCCCTGGTACTGGGGACTAGAAAAGACTTAATCACTTTTTCTGCCCAACCTGCGGAGCCTAGATTCCTTCCCAGGTCTCACCACACAGGTCACCCGTTCGCTGTTTGTTAACTGGTAATGGTTGTTCTTAAGCCTGACATCGTTATTATTTTTATTCTGTTTAGAGGCTGAGAATGTGCTGGTGCTGACGGCAATGGTTGTAATGTAAAGCAATGCATACCTATACCTAAGTAAATGTTAAGTGAGCTATGGAATTATAAGTAAATTAAGAGACATTAGCTTGCTAGAGCTGTCTTGATGGCGTCTCACTTCCCCAGCAACCTACCGGTATGTTAATAATAATTCCAATTACTGTGATATAAAACCTTGCTGGGTCAGGGCCACTCAAAAATTCCCTACCACCTATTTATAGGAGGGAAAGGGCTTTGGGATGGAAGGCTGTGAGAAAAGCCTTCAATGTTTTTGATTTTTTCATTGTTGTCTCTTTCTATCTGTTTTGCTAATGTTTTTCAGTCCCTTCTTTCTGAACGCCTAGGGAATGGAGATTGCAGGTCTATCAGGTCAGGACATGGCGAGGATGGGTGTTTCATCAGGGATTGAGGTTTGAAGTAATAAAGGGGTTTCCCCACACATTAACACGCTTTCTCTCCCCTAACCCTCCGCCATGACAATTAAATTGATATCCCTTCATGTAAGTGGTGCATACAATCTCGTAAAAAGGAGGTTGGTTCTGAATTTAAAAGATGGGGTGGGGAGGTGATCGTCATACATGAATTTTGTTTTTTTAAATGACACACCCAATCTCCTAGATCACAACATCACCCAGGCTTACATGAGTCCAGCAACAGTAAAAAAAAAAATGGGGTGGGTACTGTATATTGATAAGTAAAAACTTCCCATTTGTGGTGAAGAATCGAAAGGGACCCAGAGGGCAGATACATACTGATAAAAAGGCACATTAAAAAACATAACCTACACGTTCGTCAATGTATACGTCCCTAATGTGGGAAAAAAAGCCTTTATAGAGCATCTACTAACGATTATAATTTTTTTTAAAAAGGGTTGCCTGGTGTTAGGATGGGACTTTAATCTGACGGTGGACCCCCTCATGGATAGTTCCTCAAGAAAGTCAAACTTAACCAAACACCAAATTAGATCCATTAACAAAACCTTATTCATAGCACCTTCAGGACATTTGGAGAGTTCTAAACCCAACTGCCAAAATCTACTCCTTCTTTTCGAGTTCCCATGGCACATATACAAGAATAGACAATTTTTTTATCGAAACAAAGAAACCTTGATCTGGTCCAAACGGTTAAAATTGGTCCTATTACATGGTTGGACCACACGCCTATAGAGTTAACTCTAGCCCAGGATACACGGCATACACCTAACTGGACCTGGAGACTGAATGAGATACTTCTGAAGGACCCTATCATAGCAGATAAGGTTAGAACCACCATGACGGAATAACCAAAATAACCGACCCATAGTCACCTAAATTGGGAAGCGCATAAATGCGTGACCAGAGCCAGGCTAATTAAACTAGCCACCCACAATAAAAAACAAAGGGTATTGGAAATAGAAAAGCTGACACAGAAAATCCAAAACTTAGAGACTGGGCACAAAAAGCCTGAATCTGTTGATTCAAGGGAAGCACTCGTACGCCTAAGGCCATGTCCATGGTCAGCGAGACTGCGCAGAGGAGTGCGCGCATGGCACGATCACAATGCCTTAAGGCAATGATCGCGGCCATAGAGCGCCAGCATGATGGGGTGCATGGTGCACGAAGAATCAGATACATTTGAATCTGCAGCACAACGGCCAGGTCACGTTAGCGGTTCACCCAATGAGGGTGAACCAGCTCCGCCACGACCATGCCCCCCAACACGCCCCCAACACGCCTCCCCATCACGTCTACTCAGGCCACAAATCGCTGCAGCTAAAACGTTCTTGACATCATGCGCATGGTTGCGAGCGCACTCACCATGGACCCAGCCTTAGAGATAAATTATGAGAGCTACTGAATCATAAGCTAGAAAAAGCCATGATGTGGACTAAGCAAAAATATTATGAGAAGAGCAACAAGGCAGACAGACTACTGGCCAGAGCCCTAAAATCAAAGCAGAATCAACCATATGTTAACTGCCTAAAAACGTCGGATGGCCAGAACACACACAAGCCTAAGCAGATAAGGGAGGAGTTTAGGAATTTCTATGCCAGTCTATATAGTCTACCATTGAAGAATGACACGAGATACCAGGCCAAATCCTAAAATACCTTCAAAAGCTTAAAATTAAAACATTTAAATCAGAGCCAGCAAAACTACTAGAATGACCAATTGAAACGGAAGAACTGGAGACTGTCATAAAAGACATGCCAACTAGTAAAATCCTGGGCCTGGGCAGACTGACTCTCCAATACTATAAAGAACATGCCGCTATACTTCTCTTTTTTGTTTTTGTATTAGTTTTGGTTTGTGGAGCCATCCCACGAGCACAGCAGAACTACCTCTCCCCCTTTTTAACAGGTTTTATATTTTAATTGTTATTAATTACACTGTATTATCTTGCACCAAGTAATACACTTGAGCACAATAATCACAATTATATGAGCACAGATCACTCCTTTTTCGCTATACTTAACACACAAATGAGAGAAGCCTTTAACTCTATGAGGCAACAACACACTCTTCCTAAAAAAATGGTAGAAGAATACATCACAGTGATCCCAAAGGAGGACAAAGATCCCCTACTATGCACTAGTTACCGACCAATCTCGTTGCTTAAGGCTGATATTAAAATCGTGAAAATATTGGCCAGTCATCTCAATCCCCCCCTACCACACTTAATAAATTTAGATCAGGTGGGTTTATCCCAAGTAGAGAATCCCGGAATAATACGAGGGAACTTATAAATATCACTCTAGTCATACAGAATACTCACACACCTGCTATGTTTCTCTCCCTGGACACAGAAGGTGTTCGACAGGACAGGTTGGGCCTTTCTGGAACAGGTTTTGGAAAAGATTGGCCATGGTCCAACTTTCAGAACATATATTAAATATATACACTTACCCGCTAGAGTCAAAGTCAATGAAGAACTGTCAAGACCATTCCACATCGCCATTGATACAAGACAGTGGTGCCCCCTTTCCTCCCTGATATTTGCCCTAGTGGTGGAACCTCTGGTCGAGAGCATAAGATCAAACCCAGATATTGTGGGGATCCAAATAGGTCAGCAGGTACACAAGTCAATTTAGGCATACTATTTGTTATTAACCCTTACAAATCCCCTGATCTCAATGCCCAACGCAAAGCACAAAGTCAGTGAAATTCAGTTTCAGTGAAATTTCCAACTTTAAAATGAATTACCCACATCAAAGGCCATTAATATATCCCTACCAGACACCTAACTGGGAATCCTACAGAACAAAAAAACCCTTTAGATGGTGTGCATCACCAGTGAAGTACCTAGGAGTTCAGATCCCCCCCAGACCCACAGATTTATTTTAGCAAAACTATCCGAGACTCATGCAGGTGATCAAAATGATCTGCATGAGTGGGGCAAAGGGTGTATATCTTGGATAGGTCGGATCAATGTGATCAAAATGAATGTTCTACCAGAATTCTGTACATCTTTCAAAATATCTCAATGAAACTAACAAAGCATTTTCTCACCTCCCTACAATCACTGATCAATAAATGTACAGTATATGGCAGAACAGCAAACTCAGGGTGCAAACCTCACTACTATACAGACAGAAATAATTAAGCGAACGGGGTATACCCGACATTAGCGCTTATTACATGGCAAATGAAATGGTCACTATACTAGAATGGCACACAAACAACGACTCTAAACTTTGGGAACAAGTCAAAAGGGATTTGTGTTTAGATCACAACATCCAATTGGACTCAGTATGTTGGCTTGACAAATCACATAGACCTAGGTCCCTGATTGAACACCCCTTGTTGGAGGACATACTACAGACCTGGAAGAGGGTGGCAATCCCCTCCTAACAACGAATCCATCACTGCTGATGCCCATATATGGGAATCCAGATTTCCATAAGCAGGGCTCCTTTCCAAAATGGAGCAGGGTACACATCAATAGGGTAGTGGATTTGCTGTTTGTTGATAGCATACAGCCATTAACACATTTTGATGAAAGACTCAAGGGGGGTAAAGGAGAATAGTGGCAGTATAGACAGCTATAGGATTTTATATCCAAACACAAGAAAAAGTCTTGAATAATGCAACAACCCACAAATTTTGAGGCAATCTTGTTGTTTGGGGGCCCCAGCATAAAATCCTGAATGGAGACAGGACAGAGGAAAAACATAGTTTTGTAAGAGCCTGGGAAAGGGAATTAAATTCAGAAGCTGAACTGATTGATTGGGAAAGGATTAGGAAGGTGACGCTCCTCCATGAAACCATTGTTTCAATAAACTCGTTGATGTCAATAAAAACACTAGAGACCTCATAAAAAATCATGTTTCGATGGTGCTATACACCAGCCAGATAAAAAACATATTTCCCAATACTACAAATACATGCTGGCAGGAATATGGACACAGGGAAAGAGTGGAAAGAGGTCCTTAGGGCCATCCAGGAGATCATGGGGTGAGACTGCCAGACGATCCTTGGATCACCATCCTGAATAGTCAAAATCCCGAACAACAAACTGAAAAAATCCTTAATATTACATCTGCTAAATACAGCAAGGGGAGCCATACCCCTGCTCTGAAAGCAGGCTTTAGTATCCACTCTGGGGATCTGGCTTTCCAGGGTATGGGAGATATATAACATGGACATGACATCATGGGGAAGTTTGACATTATATGGTATCCATGGATCCTCCGCAGTAGTACCAGTGTAACCTGAACAAATTAGAACTGGGCCATAAGTACCCATTTAGTAATACATAGCAGGTAACTCAGAGTGAGAGATGTCTAGAGGAGCGCAGTGGAGTAACCATGGACATTCCGGATGTTGAGAGATATGACAAGGTAGATTTTGTCCTGACCCTAAGATTACTCCATTCCTGGGCCATTCAATCTCTCTCTATTTCTCTTTTGCTTTTTATGAATAACTTTCCGTCTTTGTCTGTCCTTTTATTCATTGTTTATTTATCTACCTTTTGTTTATACAATTTTGGTGATGATCAAACACACTGCTGATGCTCACACTCTGAACAAAGAGAGGCACAGTGGTTCAACGAGGTCCTCAGGTCTATACCCAACTTGTGTGTTTTGGGAAAATGCTGCATGAGTCTGTCACCTGGTTGTATGACTTAATACTTAAATGAAATATCTAACATGGATTTTTCTTTATTCTGTTTGTTTTTTATTTCTTTGGGAAACTCAATAAATAAAGAATTTACAAAAAAAACTAATTTAGTGGAAGGCTTTGTTAACTGTAACACGTCATTTGTTATTTATATGTTACGATGCTTGAGTGTGGGATTCAGTACATACTATAGGGTGAACCACACCACTTAAAATACGCTTTATGGAACATAGGAAATATATTTTAAAAAACCTCTCTACTCCTGGAGTGTCTAAACACTTCTTTAAATTCCATAATCAGGACCCTGCATACGAATTATGGGTTTAGAACATATCCCCCATCATTTTCTGTGAGGTGATACAGATGCAGAGGCCATTATTTTAACAAATCACGCAGTGTATACCTCGGAATACCCATGTCATGGCGCGGGATTTCTTCCCACCATACCGCCTTAAGACGCGAGTGCAGGCGAGCGCATAAAATGGCATTTTAGTGTTCTGGCTTTTAAACACTTGCAATTGACACAGTAGCACAGTAGCACAGTGCTGTACACATTACAATTCATTAATTTCATTGCATATAATTGCACACAATCCATAAGATTCAAACAAAGCAACCGCGATAAACGCGTGTGCCTGGGGCGATTGGTCGCGTTCATGCCGCGTGGAGTACAGCAGCGCACACGAAAACGGCGCCGTGATTTGTTAAAATAGTGGCTGCTGCATCTGTAGATTCCATCTTTTATGCCAATGTGAATCCTTCTGGATGTTCAACATTGACACATTATTACTAGAAGGTCTCGCACGTCTGGATGTTGCCAGTATTTTATGAAATAATCTCTTTTTAATTAAAAAAAATGGCTTATTCATGAAAACATGCTTAGAACAAATTTATTTCATGATAAATAATGAGGGTTTTATATAATTCCTTTAAATTAGACATATTAATTATAATTCATTTTATAGTTCACGTGATATTATTTTACTATAAGTCTAACCTTTGTCACCTGTTGTTTGTAATACCATTTGCTTTGTACTCTGTTAGTAAATCGTAGCTGATGTACAGTGTGCTTTTAGTTGGGCGGATCAGTACTCTGTCTTTGTAACTATTTCATGTTACTTTATTGCAATGATGAATGAAGGTGATAGCACTAGGAGTTTACATTTATTTGACTTACATTTACATTAATAACGTGTTTGCAAAAAAAAGTGTATTTGCCCGCTGTATGGGACGTTTAAATAACCTTTAAATACAATGCCAACTATGACAATGGCACTACCCCCAATACTGCCCTGAAACATTTCTGTTTCTGCCCCCAGATCCCATGAGAATGGTTTCATGGAAGAGCTGGATAAAACGTGGGTGAGATATCAGGAGTGTGACTCTCGCAGCAATGCCCCAGCTACACTTACCTTTGAGAACATGGCAGGTATGTCCCTCTAGATGCTATACTTGTTAACTGTACCGCACCAAACACGCTTATATTTAAGCTTCCAAGACAGTCTATAACCTGCAGTATATGAAGAAAATGCATAGTATGTACTGTATATGAATACATTATTATTCCCAGCAGCATAACGATAACTGTGTTTATTTATTACAGTGGAAATATTGGTGCAAAAAAAAAAACAAAGAGCAGCACATTTCTTAAAAGGAATTGGAAGCCCCAAGAAAGCATTTGGATTGGTTTCATTCTAGAAACCCGGTGCAATTTGTTTGCACTGCTTTGGCTCCAGTTTTGCACATAAGGGATCTTAATAAAGACACCCCGTTCTTTTTGATAAATAGATACTGTCACGGGAGACCAGGTTATTTACACCTTTTTACCGGGATCATTCATTGAGCCAAACAAGGTAGTGAAATCAATTGTAATTCATTCGGCATAAATTCGCTTACACACAATGATACACAAAACACAGACAAAAAGACAAACTTACTTTGGGGCTGGGGTTGAAAACTAGACTTTCCTAAGTGCAGGGAACTCTATGGGAGAGTTTTACCCTGACCGGGACTTAGCCCGGAATCTCCTGGAACCCAAATCGGCATAAAGTTCCATACTCCACACGCTACGTTCTCTTCTGAGAACTTGGTCACTCCTGACCGCGAGTTAGTCCAAATCTTCTGGAACTCAAATCGGCATAAAATCCCAGCCACGACCGCTACGTTCGATTCGGAAAACTTGGACGCAAAATGCTGGACAGTCTCTGGCGGGCAGGCTTTTCAGGCTTGAAATCGAAGCCGGTTGCTTTGCTATTACAGACAGAGCATCTATGAAAAGCCCGCCCGCGCTCTTTCAGCTCTGACTCAAGGGGAACACACCATCTGATTGGCTTACGGTTTCTTATGATATTCTCTGCTTCATTCATAAAATAGATGCAGAGCGGAGAGCCAATTAGTGCGTGGGAACTTTCTTAAGCAGCCAATCAGAGCCGGGTTAGCGAGAAATTTGAAATAGCCAAGGGACATGCGCAAGCCTGCCAATCTCCCCCCAGCTATCCCAATGCCACCCGCTGGGCAGGCGCCCCTAGATCCAGCAGAACAAGTGGCATCCCGGAGGACTGCCATTGATCTCCGGACCTAGTACTCCGCCTTTCCCTACTAACCAAACTCTGTTCGCACCTCTGGGCATCTTCTGGCTGCTTTGAACTCCGATGTCCAGCAGACATACTGGCGCCTATGGGTTTCCACGGGCTGCTTGTTTGGACATGGGTTCTGCACATTGAACCATATTAAAATATACTTTAATACACTCTGAGTCTCGGGGCATGCCTACAGCTATGTGGGACTCTAGGTGAAGGCCTTGGGGTACAGGGAGTACACAGTTGCAGTACAAGGAACAGAAAAGGAAAAATGTTGTTTTATTTCTCCCTGCCTTATTCCCCACACACTTTACCTCTGACTCAGTTTGGACTCTCAGAGTCCCCCCCCCCCCCAACCTTATTTACGGTTGGGCACCCAGAAACCATATACTGTTTGTGGGTCACCTTGGCACTAGCTGACTTACCCCCCTTAACCTAGGGATACCCTCAGCTACAGGAAAACATATTTATCCCTGTGCCTCATTCTCCTTTCTGAGCTGTGCTGAAGCAGGGTACCCTCGTGGTGAGTTGCGCTTGCGTTTTCAAGGGGAAGTATTGCTGGGACAATGTGCCTACATGTATCCGAGAATCAGGCATGATTCTTAGGTACACATTTATTGGGGAACCGGAAACTCTGGACCCCAACCTCCTAGGCACATTCTGTCAACGGTTCCTCCGAAAAAATCCTCTTGAAACTCATACACTAGCAATCCCTGCTTGATTGCATGCCCGGAATGGGGAAAACACAAAAATTGGTTTTAATACAGACAGTATAATGCAGTAATACAATGTTACTGGGCCCAAGAGCTAACTCTCTTGGACCCTTATACACGGAGCAGGGGTAACCAAACAGGCTTGACCTTTATTATATAGCCTGGTTACCCCCCTCCCATCACAGATACTATTGACTATATGTTGCTGCGAGGCAGGTGAACATGATCAGAATGGAAGTGCCGGGCACTCTGTATCTTTTCGCGTGAATGGGGGGCCTGGCAGTGACCATATGATCGCAACCCCAAGTGATCACATGGTCGTAACTGCCACTGTGGCGCCACTGAGCTTCAGGCGAGGAAAGGGTTAATTTTAAAAGTTTGCAAAGTGTTCCCAGCGAGTTGTATTTCTGTGGTGTAGGTAAATCTTTTTTCTGGATAAATCTGCTCCTTGTCTCTGTAAATACTCATCCCCCCTACCCCCCCATGTATCTATTGTGTAGCGGGCCTCCAGTTAATTCATTACGCAGGTTTCCGATGCTGGATCCGAAGACCTCAATGGCTGTTTGAATGTCCCTTCCCTCTGCCCATTCCTGGGCCTTCCTTTGTGGTGTGGTGCTGCTTAGAACGCGGAAAGAAACGCCCCCAGTAGGAAGAATGTCAAAGGATGCATTAACAGTCATGTAGTTCTTCGGATCCAGCATCGGAAACTTTGCATGAAAAACTAACTAGAGGCCGGCTACACAACAGCTAAATACCTTACATGCAAATTTTTGTATTGCACTTTATTTGTATAAAAAAAATCTATTTTTACTTACACCCACTTCTGTTGCACCCTGTTTTGTTTTGTTTAAATTGCTCTGTAAGTTCAGCTGGCAGGCAGCAGGTTGTAATTGTGTGGGTGTCTCCCTTCAATCCTTCTCTGCCAATCTTGTATACAGTAGATCAAGCCATTTCCCTCCCCAGCCTTACTCCTTCCCTAAGACTTATCGCTGGGACGGGCCTTCAAATTAATCTGGTCCATTTATCAGTTCTCAGGGATAGACAATGCTAGCCATTCACACCTCTTTCTGGGATAATATTTTTTTTTATAGAATGGTACATACGTTTGTTTTTATAGAATGGTATTGTACATAAAAAATGTTTTTTTTTTAATGCAAATACTCATTTGAGTTGACCCCATATAATATTTTGTCACTTGCATTTCGCTGTGAACTTGACTTTTCTCTATGTTCCAGGTGTCTTTATGCTGGTTGCTGGAGGCATTGTTGCAGGGATCTTTTTGATATTTATTGAAATAGCTTACAAAAGGCACAAGGATGCCCGCAGGAAACAGATGCAGCTTGCTTTTGCCGCTGTTAATGTGTGGAGAAAAAATCTACAGGTATGACAAAACGTTTTAGAGAATAACCAACAGGTGCGTTTTTGGTTTTCTTTCAGTGACCAGATAACTATTCTATAAATTGATTAATTGGATGTTTTAATCGGGTTTACATTTGGCTCCCTTCATTTCACTGTTACTCTCAGTTAGTATGTTTCCTAACAATATATGAATGTATCATGCCTGTAACTTCTGTGTCACATTGTATCACCATGTCATTGTCAGACGGGTTTGTGACGTGTTGCATTGCTGGTCCTTCTTGCAGTGACGGAGTTATATCCCATTGTGTTACTTTTTTTTAAATACATTTAATAACAACTATAATGGCCCAAACTTATAAAGCTGCAGTATTATCCTATTTTTTTGTATAAAAAATATTTCTGCTTTTTCAGTATCCTTTAGACCGTAATAATACATGTATGTTTTTCTGTCATGGAGCAATGTGATTTATAATTATTGTTATCATTTAAAAAATACACACATTTTCCTGTGCTCCTAGTCTGCTTCCTTTCCACATATTTACAGTTCATCGGCAATTCAGAAATATTTTAGGGAACATGATTCTAATCTTAAAAGCAAACAAAAAAAAAATAACACAATTATTCCTATCCATAAAATTCTTATTAAATAATGTATTTAAAAATTGTTCTGAAGTCTGAACAGAATATTCTTAGAAAGTAGGATTTATAGGGGACCCATGTTAAATGGGATAAGAAGCAAAATGTGACACTGTGTGCTCATTTGCATGTCATATCCCAGAAAACCTGGCTGCACTGGAAGCATTGTATGCTAAGGCTTGGTCCCCACTGGCATAGCGGGCACTGCAGGGACTAGAGCCGCTCCTCAATGGAGCCAGGCCTGCTGCAATGGGGCGGCCGCCGCGCTGCGTGGCGAGTTTTTCTGGCAGACACCAAAAATTTAGATTAACACTGGCGATGGAGTGCTAGGCCACGCCCCCCGATGGTTCAGCCAATGAGGGTGAACCTGCAGGGTGACATCATGGCCGTGCCCCCATCATGCTCCCCCCCCCATCTTTCCCCCTGCAGCTCACTGCAGACCGGGGAATTCGGTTGCACGTGCCGCCAACCTGGCAGGCACGTGTGCAGTGCAGACAGCGGGACCGTAGCCTAAGAGGGAAAGGCAGGTTTGTGGACCTGTCAGAGACATGTGAATGGGATCACGAGGGGTATTTTTATCTGCAATTAGAAAGTAGATAAGATACAATTGCCCCTTCAGGAAGAGCTACATTTTTCTGTCAATGCTATATGATGTCCAGTGTTGGAGAATTTTTAAGCCATTTTCCCAACCCTCTCCTGAGGGAACCCCAGCCAGACCAAGTGTTGGAAAAAGCCAACCACCCAGATATCCACATACAGGTGCGCCGACGAGTATTTTAACACTTGCCTTAAACTTGCCTTGGAAAATCTGGGGCTATCACCAACAAGATCCAGGTACATGCTGGGTACATGCTGCAAACATTTCAGTGACATTTCTGCAGAGACTAATGGCCCATCGGATTAACACAGCAGGGGTCCCTGGCAGTCCCATTCAGTTTGAATGGGACTGCCAGGAACCCCCGCAGTTAATCCGATGGGCCATTAGTCTGTCTGCAGATATGTTGCAGCATGTACCCAGCATGTTTTCAGCATGTACCCAGTATGTACCTGGGTCTTGTTGGTGATTGCCCCAGATTGGTTTTAGAATACTCGTCGGTACTACAGTATGCAATTAGTGCATATATATATATATATATATATATATATATATATATATATATATATATATATATATATATGCATGATTAGTAATGCATTGGTTATACTATAGTACATACTAATCTATCTGGGGTTCCTCGAGGATAGAGTTTGGAAACACTGGTCTAATACTACAGTATAAGTGAATAAAAGACAGGAACTCATAAACCTTGACTGTAATAGGTTTATTTATCCTACCTCAACTTACTATGTCACTGATGCTACTCAATTTTCCCTATTCTGAATGGTTAAAAAGAAACGTTATTTTTATTTGTGCAGAACTTTTTATTTTATTTTCAAGAAACATGCATTTGTGGAACAGCCTACCTGTGTTGTGAAGGAATACTATTACTATTTCTAATTAAGCCCCATTTACCTATATCGTGTCTAATGTTACATTGTATCATATTTCTAGAACGTTTATGAAAATTTGATAGAATAGGTTTGAAATGAAAAACACCTTGTCATGACATGCCTGGTGAACTAGATTATTCCACAGGCAATGATTATGCAGTATATGGCATAGATAATCAAAGCACAGTAGACAGACAAAACAGTGAGTTATAAAATTGAATAAGAAAAATTGATGTTTTAAGACAAAATGGCAGCAAGTGATAGAAGCTTTCAAAACCAACAAGGTTACTAATTGTGACATTCACAAATTGTTTCGTATTTTTATATTATCATTCTTTAATGTTCAAACAAATAGTAATACTGCAGCTTTAATATTTCTACTGTAGGTAATGTTATCTATGATTCATGCTTTGTTGAATGTTATGATGAATTAACACCTTTCGTTACAGTGTCAGTAGTGATAACATTGTTCGTTTAATTTTCGTAACATTGGACTGCAATTTACAGAAGTTCTACCGCAGTCACATGGGTTTTCTCCTCATTTTCTCTGATACAATGTTATATATATCACAGTGAAACCACAGCAACATGGTAATCTCACCCCAATGTGTCTCAGCCATTAATATGTTATATCTCCATTAAAGTCAACAGACGATCACTAAGAATTTAACCTAATACCATCTGATATACAGTATTGCTGACAACTGTGTAATGAAAAACATGGGTTTTTCCTGTAGTATCATTTTTAATCAGTTCCATGTTGCAAGTATTTAGCTGTTCCGATTGTTGAAACGCTTGAGAGATTTTAGAAGGAATAAATAACCAAGGTAACGAGGGTTTTTATACAAAAAGTGCAGTTGCAATTAACATTGCTGAGAATGATTCCAAAACATTGTGGTGCGTGTCAATCAGGTCCTGAAGACGTGGGAAAAGGAGGGGCCTATTCTAGTAGCTACGGTATTGTACATGTCAGATTGCACCATTTGACAAGGCAATCAGTAGCAGGGGGAAATTCTGATCTCGCCGTATTCAATAACATTTTCCTCTTCTAAAATATCATGTCTATTGAAATCACACATTCCGAACCATTAAACATACCGTAGAAATAACGAAATGCTGACATACAGATACAGCGGCCGTTATTCGAACAAGTCACGGAGCCGTTTTCGTGTGCGCTGCTGTACTCCACGCGGAATTAACGCGGCCAATCACACCAGGCACTCGTGTTTATCGCAGTTGCTTTGTTTGAATTTCATGGATTCTGTTTCTTTGTATGCAATGAAATGAATGAATTGTAATGTGTACAGTATTGTGCTACTGTACCAATTTCAGGTGTTTAAAAAACAAAAACACTAAAATGCCATTTTCTGCACTCGCGTCTTAAGGTGATAAGATTGGAAGAAATCACGCACCATGACATGGGTATGCTGAAGTATACACTGCGTGGTGTTCGAATAACAGCCGCTGCATCTGTAGTTTTTAATTTACATGGCATATATGGGGAGAAGTCAGACTAGCCACATTAAACAAAAAAATATGGCTTTTTACAATTAAGGGGGTGATGAACTCTTTATTAAATCTTGACACTTTTATGTTATGTGTGTGTAGTGTATATATATATATATATATATATATATATATATATATATATATATATATATATATATATAGATGTAGAGGTATCTGTACCGTGTTAGCCGAGCTTTAATAATCAAAAATGAATAGACAATACCGTTCTGTGGCTAACGAAATGCTTTTATTTGTGCGAGCTTTCGAGATGCATTGATCTCTTCTTCCGGCGGTGTTACAATGAATAAAGCAAGCAATGGTTTTACTTAAAAACAGTGTCCCCTGGAATGTTATCTGTGCTTATCCCTCCTCCGTGTAGAGATGCAATTTATGACTAGGTGTTAAATAGTCCCTGAATGTTAGTGATGTAAGAGTGTGTGTGTGTGTACAGTATGTATGTAAATATAAATGAATGAAGAGCCCACAGTGTATACACGCTTCACAGAGACAGTGACTAAATGCATAGAATTTATTCTGACCCATAACTACTTCACATTTGGAAATGACACATACCTCCAGACAAGCGGGACCGCTATGGACATTCGGATGGCACCACAGTATGCCAATCTGTTCTGCGCAAAACTGGAAAGTGACTTTCTTTCCACCTGTCACTTGAAACCCCTTACATACCTTCGCTACATCGAGGACATCCTCCTGATTTGGAGCTCTGGCGAACAGGACCTCCTACAATTCCATGAGAACTTCAATATGTTTTACCCAACCATCAACCTCAAACTCACCCATTCCCCAGACGTACTGTAGTATATTTCCTAAATACCACTGTCACGGTAACTTTATGACAAGCTATAATATACACCAAAAATACCTGGGTTGAACTGAACGAGGCTTAGATATGATAAAATATAATTATTCCTTGAAAAAGGTGAACACACAAGATATACAAATAACAGACAAAATATAGAAAGAAGAATGATGAAACAGTCAAATCTGGACTGGCAGTTCATACAGCAATCTTCAAAATCACAAAGACACAAAAGACAATTGAGTAAGGACTGAGCCTGGTTTAAATACCATTTCAACCCCATCTCTTAACCCTAGGCGCCGAGCTGGCTAGCAGGCCCCTTTGAAGTAGAATCTTTAAGTGTGAAGTATGACACTTACAAACCACTCAACTTCTTTGTTCCTGGCCCTAGTGTAAACAATCAGGGCGGTTAACCTTTGATCAGAAGGCTTATGCTAAACCATCCGGCTGCCCGTCCTGACCTATTAGCATAGCAGATGGGGTCTGCATCCTCATCTCAGATCCAAAATACTATACACAGTTTAATATCTTCACATATTAATAAGTTCTGTTCTGGTTGGCTCAGTGGGTCGAAACCTGCCAGTTTTTTATGCCTACAGTGACTCTACATAGTGGCCAAATTTCAACTCTCTGCGACCTCCAGAACCGGAGATACATAAATGCACTTTAAAGAACTTTTTAAAATACAGAATTTGTCCCTTTAAAAATGAATCTCTGCTTTTCACTCGTTCCCCATTGAAAACAACGGGCTCCGCCACCATGGGCTTCAATGGAGCAACTCCGCCGTTGCAGTCAATGGGGTTCCTCGCCATAGGCTTTCAATGGGGAAACCGCCGCCATTGAAGTCTATGGGAAAAACCACAAATCTTTACATTCGCCCATACTCCGTCTGGTTGATCGGAGAGGGTTGGGAATGGCCATGCATTAATGCCGGAACCATGGCTACATGCCACCCAAATCCCAGCCCTCTGGTCCCTCCGGAACCGGAGATATGGACTTACTCTTTTTACCATTTCACACTTAGCCGTTTTCACGCCACGCGGCTTTTCCCCATTGGAATCAATGGCCGGCGCCGCCATAGACAATGCATGGGCGCACGCCGCCATTGGATTCAATGGGGCCTCCGCTCCGCCATTAAAGTCAATGGCGCGACCCTCTATCTCCGCTCGACCCTTTACGGGGGTCCTTCATTCCCGGACCCGGTGTGGGTCGTGTGTGGGGGTTCCTAGGGGCTAGGGGCAAAAATAATTTTATTCCCAGGTGCCCTAGAACCTAATATTCCCACGCCAATTGTCATTGAACTTGACTGAAGTGATTAAACTCTTTTCAAAGACATTGTATCCGCTTTTGCGGTCTGCGGTTTGGATGGCTGCCAACCTGTTCCTCGAGGACGGTGTCGAGGAATCCTCATTGAAGTCAATGGCCCCATTGACTTACAATGGGAAACCGCCGCTCCTCCTCTTGGACGCCACCTGCTGGTCGTCGCTGGAAAACGGGTCAAAAACCGCTACTTCTGCCATTAGAATGCATGGAGTCTCAATGGTGACCTATGGAAGGCTGCAAAATGGAGCCTGAAAAGGTGGGAAGAGGGAACAAAGGGCTATAATCACTGAACTAACATTAACCCCATCCCTCCCGCATCAACCCTAGTGTATGTGTTGGTGCAAACACTAGGATGAGACAATACATTTATACAGGGGAATAAACAGTTGGATTCTGAAGCAAGATGAAAACATATTACTGGACCCTAGTCCAGTTAACCCCTTGCTCCCCAAGTGAGAGCAGGGGGTGGCCAAATGGGGTGTAACCCCTTTAATCCCGGTCCAAACCCCCTCTCCCTTGACAACCACCATCACTAAAAAGAACAACCAACTACAGACTTCTGTATACCGCAAACCTACAGACAGAGACAGCTATTTGAGGGACAACAGCTCCCACCTGACACACACTAAGCATGCAACCATCTACAGTCAAGCCCTACGATACAACCGGATATGCTCCGACACAGCAGACAGAGGCCAGTGGATTGAAGCCTTGAGATCAGATTTCATAAACCATGGATATAACCACAGAATTGTAGACCAGCAAATTCACAAAGCCACCAGAATACCAAGAAGTGATCTCCTTGAATACAAACAGAAAGAGACAAGCGACAGGGTACCTTTGGTGGTCACATATAACCCGCACCTAGAAGCCCTACGCAAGATCACCAGGGAACTGCAACCCATCCTCCAGGAAGATACAAGGCTGCAACAGGTCTTCCCTGAAACACCCTTATTATCATACAGACAACCTCATAATCTCAAGAAAATGATGGTGAGGAGTAAAGTATTTAACAGTACAACTGAATGCGGGACAAGACCATGCCAGGGCGCAAGATGCAAAACCTGCGCAATGCTCCACATAGCGGGCACAATACAAATACCACACAGGAATCTGGAGTACAAAATCAGAGGAAAGTTCACCTGTTCCTCCAGCAATGTTGTGCATGAAATGCCCAGGGGGGTGCTACTACATAGATGAGAAGGGACAGGGGCTAAACAAGAGAATGAATCTGCATCGCCACAGCATCACACGCAGAACAAGAGACAGTCCTGTAGGCGAACATTTCTCTGACTCTGGCCATAAGATGAATGATCTGAAGGTGGCCACACTCAAAGGTAATCTTAGAACACCGAAAGAGAGACGGTTGCATGATTATAAATTTATGCAACTGTTCGGGACACTTAGCGGTGGCCTAAACCGAGTATGCAGCTTCATGAGTCACTACTCTGAAACAAGATAACTCTCTTCCCATGAGTGATAAAGGCCATATCTATACAAACTGTGCAATATGAATGCACACACAGCTGTCTCTTACACATACATATGTACAGTACAATGTCCCAATAGGGACCACATAGTATCTACACACATTAATAGTAAAACAACACCCTCTTTCATTTCCACACCTACCCACACCATTGGTATACACTCCCACACACACCTTTTGTGAAGCGCTGTATACACTGTGGGCTCTTTATAAATGTATATTTACACACATACATACACACACAAACACACACACACACACACACTCTTACATCACTAACATTCAGGAACCATTTAACACCTTATGTCATAAATTGCATACTGCACAGGGGCAGGGATAGGTTTCAGTCAGATACATTCCAAGATGCACTGTTTTTCAGTGAAACCTTTCTTGCTTTATCCATTGTAACACCGCCGGAAGAAGAGATCAGTGTGTCTCGAAAGCTCGCACAAATAAAAGCATTTTGTTAGCCACATAACAGCATTGTCTATTCGTTTTTTATTATTAAGCTCAGCTAACACGGTACAAATACCTCTACATATATATATATATACACACGCGCACGCACACACATCCTACAAAACACATACATTTAAACAATTATATTAATAATCCACATAGAAAACTGGCCACTAATTCCCTGCCGGTGGTCAGGAGCCTCAGCTTCACATTAGCCTTTCCCCTCCCCGAGCTAGGACATTACTGACCGTTTGCAGTAATGAACATAATTACTGTAGGTAGACAGGGAACCAGGGACGAGTTAGAAAGTGAAGGAGAAAAGGCAATTAAAGTAATTTAATTAGGGAGTCCTTGCCCAACAGAGATAAAACCGCTAATCTTGCATCTTTTGGGGCAATTTCGTTTACCTGTAGGTGGTGAGATCACATTTATGAGTATTTTTGCCTGGTTTGGCTGTTTGGCTTAACAGAGGTACAGGAATACCATGGAATTGGGAAATTTAAACATTTTGGCTGTATCGCATTTGCAGACCTGGACTGAAATTGCATCTAAAATAGTGTTTCTCTCATGGTTTGGACATGCGAGAAGGGCTTTAAAATAGGCAATCTACATATCTGAGCGAAAAGGACTTGTTCTGCATGAATATGCAGCTACTAGAATAGACCCCTTAGACGTTGATTGATGCCTTGATCCACAACCTTAAAAGAGTAGAGTATAGAGCATTGGAGAGATAGTTGATATCTCAGAAAATACTATCACTTAAAGGGGCTGTTACACACAGCAGGCAATAAAAAAGTTTTGGGGAGAATTTACTGTATCAGTGCAATTGGCTTCCTTAGAAAGATGGCATCTCCTTCAAAGTAAACATTGTATTTATTTGCTTCCTGTGTAAAAAATGAAAACATTTCTGTTTTCTTCAGGTCAGTGTAAATCTAATCTTATCTGGTAATTTATTGTTTCTCTGCTTTATCTCTACTGGCAGCATTATTAGTTTAAATAAAACAACGAGAGCAAAAAGCCTGGATCAACAATTTGCATATATAGCCACCAGTTTAGAAGCGGCCTAAAAAAAATTAGGTAAAAATTGTAAAAAAAAAAAACAACTCCAAGCATGTGGTTACTTTGGGGACTTTTAATATTTAATAAATTGTTTAAAAATACTTATATTTTTGAGTTGTTTTAATTTTTCTTATTGTAAATGTTCCTTCAACTGTATTTAGCCCCTTAAACAAGCTGCTTTTGTCCTGGGAGGGACTGCCCTATTTAAACAAGAGCTGCGCTAAAAGTTAAATTATTTATTTTCTGACCTACTTTTTCTATAATCTCTTGGCAATTTAAAGATGAAAATCTGATCTACACTCGTAAAAATGTTTTATTGAAAACACAAGTTCCTATTACACTGATACTTGCCAACATGGAGCTATAGTCACAAAGTAATCTTCTTGGATAAATATGTATTTGAACAAATTTAATACAAGCAACATGCTGATTTGAGTACTGGTTTGAAAAAAAATGTGCTGGTTTAGGTTCTGTTGCAAATAGCAATGATATCCAAAACATTGCGGTCATGTACTGTACTGTATGTGAATAACATCAGTTCCAGGTGCTTAGTCTCTCAGGTCTCTCTGAGAGTTCCTCTGGGGAGAAGTCTGCCAATATTAAGCACTAAACTATAACACCACAGCTATTTTCACTTGCCAACCTTCTAGAAAACCCTGCACTATGTGTCAATGGAACTGAATATAAGTTGAGTGTGCATGCCACCCTGTGGGGTTGAGAAGCCTCTACTGTGAAAGCAATTTTACAATTTGAGACCTTTCCACAGGTGGAAACAGCAGAAAAATAAAGTCTGGCACATTGCTAGAAGGAAGGCAAGTGGAAAGATTTATTTGTTTAAACAAAAATTTGGATTTGGGAATCACACCTTGCCATGGCCATTTTCGTGACATGCCATGGGATTCAATAAATATAAACATTTCATTCCATCCATCCTGCTTATTTCCCATTTGTGCATGTATATGAGAAATTAAGAAAATAGGAACAGCAGCAACATTTACCCCATGTATGGTGGATACTCACCAGTGGAATAAATGTTTGTTATACCATTGTAGTGGTATAACATAACTAGCATCATTCTTTTTTTCTCCCTCCTTTTATAGCTTCATAACATTTTCTTTTATGATGTCAGAAAGCTATAGCTTTTGCTTCTTTAGTTTCTTTTGCCATTTTATTTTTGCTTTGGAAAGATTTATGCTTTGCACAAATGCACCATATACATTTTTTAATACATTTTTTTTCAGAATATTCATACAACGGCCGCTTTTCTAATGCAGTCTTCTATCTTTCTTATGAATTAGAATCCAGCATACAGCTCCTTAACTTTCCTTAGTTATAGACATAGACAGAAGACTAAACCTCTAGCTCTGTTCTCTGTAGCTCTTAGAGGAGAGATTATTTTTCCTTTAGATGGTCACCATACATTAAAACAGTGAGTCAGTAATATATTACAATATTTGTACAGGGAGTATTTTACAATTATACTCATTATAATTATTGCAAATCTTTGGGAAATTAAAGTATGATTTGCAATTTCCCAAAACACTAATGTGACACAGTCTGCGATAAAAATATAAAACATGTGAGAATAGAAATTATTATACAATATTACCACCAAAATCTGAGAGAGAGTGGGAAAGATGGAGGAGAGAGGGGAGAAAAGCTTGCTCTTGCTACAGTCTATGAAATGGTGCCAGGGGTGGAGAGGTAATGAACAGATTTACACTTGCCTAGACAAGTGAAAAAAGAGACCCCTATATAACTAGCACTCATTGAATGGGTGTGTGATATATACAGGATAAAACTTAACCTTTATTGGTTTTCCAGATTAATATATATAATTGGTGTGAACACTAAAACACAGACAAACAACACTTATAACAGCTAATCACATAGATAATTAAAACAAGTATTAAACAACATGTATCCGAACCAAAACACAGTGGTTAGGATGATGTACAGAGGGACTAATTGGTATAGATATAAAGACTGGCACCTTGAATTTGTTATAGTGGTAATGTAGGAGATGCCTTAGGGTGGTGGATATATGTACGTCTAATACGTATGGTGTGTAATAGGTGAAAACCTAACACCATACATGCCACTCCTGACTAAATAGTCACTAAAATGATGTAATAACAGGCTGCAATGAAAGAACAATGAAGGGTGCGGTTCTAGACAGCACCTCACTTGTTAATAATAGTTGGTTTTAATACAGAAATTATTTTTCAACCAAGTATACTTAATGCAGCATATAGTATGAATACTTTAGGCTAAGTCTTGCCAGATTAATTGTATTCACGTTATACTCAGAGAAAGTGACATTTACAAGTAGTCCTTGTAGGCAACGCAATTAAAAAGCTTGGAGAGTATCACAATAGGCTACAATGTAGCTAAAAGTATAAGGTTGGTGAATGTAAAGCCCCAAATTGATTGTATTGGTAGCTAACAATGAAAATATCCACTCAGCAACCTAGCAATGGTGTGTAGTATCATCAAAATACCAAAGCCTATAAGAAGCAGTATAAGATCAAGTAGTCACTTGTCAGTTTATAATAAGACCCAGTATTAGGTATTAAACTATAAGGTCTTGACACATAGTGTTAGTTGAGAACTACTGCTCCATTACTCTGTGATGGCAACAACGGCTTAATATTAATATCTTATTAAGTAGTTAGGGGTACATTGGATATAGAACCCCGGCGGATAGTGTATAGATGGGTACCCTAATCAGTGTAGTGTATTAGTAAACACCACAAGGTTTCAAGTTAGCTGAAATAGGAAAATACCCTATAGATAACCCATAAGTGTATATCACTGAACCAGTGATCCCCAGGTGTTCCCCAGGTGTTTCTCTATATTGAATACATGTAGTGGATACTTAAGTGTCTAACAGTATTTGTTGATGTAAGTGGTATTAAGTAAATACCTGTCTCTGTTTGAGATAAGTATTGGTAACTGTTAGCAACCACAGGTTATGCCCTTTACTCAGCTTGGTGTATTAATGAACACCATAGAACTAAATTGCTGGGTAGGGAGAGATTGGTATATAACATAAGTTACTCTCTGAGCTGACCACAATAGTAATAGTTGGAAGTGCCTGATGTCGTTTTCTGGAACTGTAACACTGTTCTCCAAATGTTTCAATGTATAGTTTTCCAGGAATGGATACTTATATATCACCTATACATTGCATCTCTAAAGGCAGAGCACAGTGATCTCAGGTGAACCTAAGTGAACGTCTGCC